>NW_010142915.1:0-4315 GCF_000699245.1 Pterocles gutturalis | reverse complement strand
AATTAAAAAAAGTTTTAAAAATATTTTACAAACTTGATCTTTTTTTTTTTTTTGAAATTTGAAACATCATTCTTTTATGATGGAGTGGAAAATATTTCCTGTCTGATCTCATTTAAATGTTGAGGAATGCCAAATGTGTATTACTGAAAGATAACGGGTTTTTTGATTAAGATTGGATATTTTTCTCTATAATTATTTCCTTAGAGACATGCATAGGCCTTGTTGTGCAGCTATAGTTTCTTCACACACAGCAATTATTGTATCAGCCTTTAAATTTCATCTCTCTATAGCTGTATTTAAATCAACTGTTCCATGATATATGTGCCTGGCTTGTGAGCTTGTGAGATCAATACAGCTGAACATGGAGTATATCTACCTAAATGGCAAATTTTCTAGCTCCCTATGCCAAGTAACCATTAATTTTCTGATTAACACTAGTTTATCAAAAAGCTTGCTCTCATTTATATCCAGTTACCTACAGAAGCAGGCTGTTTCTGGAAACAGTAATAGGCAGAGAACAGAGGACTTTTAGTTTTCCTTGACCCAACAAGGAGGGCAGGGAGGTCACAACATCCCTGGTTCTTCACATGCAGGGAAAGTACTGTAACAATTTAAACCAACTTCTTAGTGGGCAATAGACCAGAAAAATATTTGCTGGAGGCAGAGAAACATAAAGTTGAGAGGGAAACATTTTTTTAAAAAAAGGACATTTAAGCATCACTTTGCTGATAATTTTTTTTCTTTCTGCCTTTTCTAGTCTAGTGGAAAAACAAGAAGGAAAAAACTGACAAAGCAGAGGAAAGAAAACCAAACCATTTTGCGTTTTACTTTTATTTTTTGCTTTATAATATATATGAACAAAAGTCCAAACCTTAATATATCTTTCAAAGAAAAATTATTATTTTTGACTTCTCCATTAAAAAGAGTTGAGGACTAAGAACTCTCACAGAGTCTTCATGTTGTCATGCACTTTTCATCCAATTCCACTATAATCAGTAGCAGACTTTCTCTTGACTTCAGTGAAAGCTGAAGTAAGTCTTGGCTAGGAAGCTGACTAATTAAAGTCTCATTGTAAGTGGACTTTGCCCTCCAGCATTTTCATTTTACTTCTCTTCAGCAGCAATGCCACTCTATTAAAATGATCTTAAAAGTAAAGGTTTGGTCAGCTAGGCAGACAGAGTCATCAAAGGAATGTTTTGGTACTGTGGGAAGTGATTTAATGGGCAGCACTGCCCATCACACACTTTCAAAGATCATGAGTAAGAAAATTTTAGACTTGAAACCTGAATAGGGGTTTTTATGTTGCATATTCGTGTAGAATGAATTGGAAGGTGTTTGGGGAAAGATTTTCACTTGAAAAGTTATAATGCATCTATTGAGTCACCCTCTTACAGATTTTATGGTCTTTTTCCTTGTCTTTTTTTGCCTTTCTCTCTCGCTGCAATGCTCACACAGCCTTATTCATGCAGACATCTACTCATCTGTTCTTCCTTTAATTCCTTCATTTTCTCCTTTTGCTGCAACCTCATTTAAAAGAAGTTAAAACAGGGAAGAACCTAGTTTGAAGACATATATATAAACTTTGCATGGATATTGAGTTTACAAAATAATAAATTAGCCTGCATTTAGATCAAATGGTTATTCCATTGGTAAAAAAGAGGGACAAGATTACCATATAAATTCTATTGTTATTGCTGAAGCAAAGGTCAAGCTGTCTTATAAATACTGGTTGATCTGAAAATGTGTTAGAGGGATCTGGCACTTTTGTGTAATCAGTAGCCTTGGAAGACATTCAAAAAGTGTTTTGACTGTTCCATGAGGTTTTTTTTAAATCTCATTTTGAAAGCTCTATAATTTGACCTATCATGACATTTCAGGTATGTCACTGTGGTCAGGGATGTGAAACTTCAGAGAAAATTTGAACCCAGATGGAAACCAAGATTAAGACTTAGATGTGAAGTAGTGTTCTCGTCTAGCTTCAACCCTTCCTGACATCTAGATCCCATGTGAATAGATAACATAAGGCTTATTTGCTCCACCAGTGGAAAGCTTATGAGAGCCATTACATTCATGACATTTCAATCTCTAAAGTTAAGAACACTTATAAATGCATATATCCTCATGAGACAACCTTTCCAAAGCTAGAAAATAAATATTTCTCATTTCCAATTCAAATGACCATAGAACTAAAAACCATCTCTGGCTTCAAGTCTAGTCTTATCGTTAAAAGTTAATTTTATTCTCCAGAATTTGAAAGAAGTTCACAACCAAGGCTTGGACATATTGACTCGTTTTCTATACAGTTGGAATACTTTTCAAAATGCCTACAAGACACTAAAGTGAAATTCCTATTTGCAGAAATTACTATGGTGCTTGGGCGACAAAGAGTAAAATTTCTCTGACTTCATAAGTGACTGAAACTAATACATAGATACCTTAGGAAACACAAAAAAAAAACCCCAAAACTATGGAAAAAAATGAGTCTATATCTGAAAAATTAATCGTAGTCATAGAATCATAGAATCATGGAATGGTTTGGTTTGGAAACTAAAAACAAGTGCAGCACCTTATCTGATCTTTGATATTAAGCAGAGACACAATGCAGCTGACATAGACAGTGATTCAAAAAGGGAATTTTAGAACAAGATTTTCCAATTTTTCCACATTATATAAATGTTTTTAGTACTTGTTAGACTGAATGTTTCTGCTTACCTCAGTGGCAGGAAAAGCTTAAGCCAGAACTTGAACTCAGACATGAAAATCAATTAACTTCAAGACATAAATGTATGCATTAGTTCCAATGTTCATAAAACTACTTGTTTCAAGGTTTGTGAGGATATTATCACAGTGTTTAAAGCTCATAGGCAATTATCATGCTATATCCTGAACAAGCTGCAAGCAACAGATGAGCCTTGCTAATACTTCAGTGAAAAAGAAATCTTCATAAACAAGCTTTGAGGTCACAGTGGCATATGTTGTTCTGTGCTCATGTCATAATGTAAAATATTAGAGTTGACTCACATCTTCTAAATAAATCTCCTCAAAGCATAAGACACAAAAGAATGTTTGATTATGCCGTGTCTTCCCAGGGTTAAGAGCAACATAACCTCACGCTAATGTAGTCACGCGGACATTTCTCCAGAACTGAGAGTGACTTTACAGGGGAGATTAATCTCTCAGTTAAATGTTGTCAGTGTGGTCACTTAGATTCTCCCGTGAAACTAGTATGGATAATAAAGCATTTCTAAAGCATAAATGGCCCGTCCTGCCTTAATAATTTGACAAATAATGTGATCTTCTGATGAACAGCTGTCTATGGCTTCTTGGACCATTTTCTTCTTTCAGGGGTCTAATATTCTCTTTAGGAAGGTGGAGGAGGTATATCTTAAGTAGAACAACAACCAACCCCTTCAACAGAAATCTCTGTTTCCTTAGCACCTGTGTCTCAGTTCTGTTTGTCTGCTGGGATGTAGGTCCTCAGTGATGCCAGGACAACTGTGTTTCCTGTGGCTGAATGCACCACTGCTAAAGCAAATGAAGGAAAAAGACCAATCTTAGAAGAGTGCAGCAAATATTGTGCTGCATTGGAGTAAAAAGCCTGAGGAGATAAAAATAAATGATGTTAACTGGAGGCCTGTGAGAAAGGGAAGGAAGCACTATAACCATCCACGAAGGTTTTAAAGCAGACCAGGACTGTGACTGAAAAAGGGAATGGGGAGGAAAAAAATGTAGGGACCAAGTGTGAGCAGAGTGGGGAATGACACAAGCTGCCTGGGCAATAATATCAGCATGAGCCAGTGGAAACAACAAAAAGGGGAAGAGGAGTTTGTGAGAAGATGAGGCCCTGTAACAGGGGAGGAGAATGATATTGCTTGTTAGAGCAGACTAAAAACAGACAGAATCCAGACAGTTCGTGTCTGATACTAATACACAAATTGGCCTTTTTCATGCGTTCATGTATGTGCATGTTTTAATATGTACGATGTGTGTTGAATGAGGTTGAACATGAGAGGAAAAAAGAACTATCTCAGAGAACAGATAAATGGAAATCACCATTAGAAACCCCTCTGGTTTTATCTGTGCAGTGTAGATTATACAATAGGCTGAAGAAGTGATTTAAATCTAAATGGTTTGAGAAATAGCAGGGCACCCTTTTCCTCTAGGTGCCATGCTTAAGACTTTCCAGTCTAGCATGTAAAAAAGCAAAACTCTTTGAACAGCAGCTAAAGTTAGTAAGAACATACGAAAGACTTGTGCTACCTGCCCTGAAAAGCTAAATGTAAGCATGGACAGGCGAGGTAAGAAACCGGCATGG
>NW_010142914.1:0-15090 GCF_000699245.1 Pterocles gutturalis | reverse complement strand
CAGGGAGCCACTTGGATAATCTGAGAACGAAGTAGGGAGAGTAACTTTCAACAGACGTTCAACAAAATCCATGCTGATAAAGCTATGTTGTGGAGACGTGAGGTAGCTATAAGAAAAGAGTTATTTTGGAAATTTACTACTAATAGATTTTATTTTAGAAAGTAGAAGAATATTTTGATTTTAAGAGTTAAATTAATTTTTCTTAGCTTCAAAATATACAAGCAATTTTAAGTTTGCAACTAAAGAGAATGGTAGTGGGGAAAAATAATGTCTGAACTATAAAGCTTGTATAAAGAGGTTAAAATGGGACCTTAATATAGGTAAGAATTTTGTATATTCTAATAAAAATTTTACATTGTTATTTATCACTTAAAGGGACTTTCTTCAGATCTAGCAAAGCAAGGGAATTTAATTTACAAGTAATAACCCTGGAACATCATTTCGGAAATGGTGACAGTACAATATCAAGGCTCCTGAGTAAAAATTGCAGCAGCGATCAGCTTACTTTCTGCAGAAATAAGTAGTAAGTACTGATTGAAATATCATTCAGTGGGTATGTATGTGTTTCTACAGACTATCCTAGCCCATACACACCTCTGTACATTTGCATGCCATGTGTCTCTTCTCCAGCTACATCTACCAAGGCTTAGGTCAACCCTGTGTCCGTGCTGAGACCGGCCCACTGCACTGCAGTGTCTGTTCTCTGGAGTTTCTCTTCTGTAGGATTGTATCAGCATGAGATTCACTGAGGATCTGGATTGCAAGGCTTGTGGTCACACTGTCTGCTTGCATTCAACGTGAAGACCTAGGTAAAAGCTTGTTACATTTCTTCTAGATCCCTTATTTAAGTGTTTCTTTGAATAAATAGATGGATGGTTTGAATGACAATTTATCTAGGGAGTGACATCAAAGTCAGTGCCTGATGCCCTTCGATCACCAGTTATGAGTAATATGAAGAGAGAGGCAAAAGGCCTAAATAACGACAGTAATGGGCATAAGTATAGTCTGAGGTGGTAATTTTCATCCCAAAGGTTACACACACTGCTTTCCCTCAGGTGTACAGAAATAGTAAATATTCATTTGTTTCTTTGTGGTGAACAGTGATAGATAATAAGTAAAACCGGCACAATTTAAATAAGGAGAAAGCTGCCAAATTGCAGTGGGATTTTCAGAAGTGCTCAGCCTTCACTGGGTTTGTTAACTAAAGTGAATCACACAATTCCTGACAGTTTCAGCAGAAACAAAGCTTATTCAGTGGGAATTTGAGCCCCTTAAATTCTTGCTGGTTAGGCAAAAACAACCAACTTTAAGAGTTAGCAGGGGGAAAAAAAAAAGTCATAGAACTATTTTTATTAGAAAAATCAGTTTTGCTGGAATTGGAATATGTTGAAGTTTCTGAAATTTGAAATGGGAAATCAAAGACTCCACTTCCAATTCTTCTGAATATAACATTCCATTTACTTTAGAACATAGTCTATACTGTAGTATTAAAAACTATGTTAAAGCAGCACTCTGAAGGTTGTAATATCATGTACCCTAGAGGTGGAAGAGGTCTTCTATTGCATATCACTTAGGATACAGTTCATTATCCATTCTGTTTCTTTTCTTACAATATTCCAGAATCATCCATTGGATAGCATGGAATTGATCTGGCTTTAAACCAGGTTTGGTGTGAAGAAGACAATTCTTTTTAGAGCTGTTGCCTCATTTGTTGCTGAAGTTAAGTTTAAAAGCAAATGAGACAGGAGTTCGCAGAAGTAAAAATTATCACATTGCTAAAGAAGTTAGAGAGAGATGTCCTTGTCCTTGTTTCCGTCACACTCCTATGGGGCATTTGGCAAGTTACTTCACTCTTTTTCCCAAGTAGTCACCAATTTTTGTTCTTCATTTCTGTGTGTCTGACATCAGACCTTCAGTTTTTTCTGCAGAATCCCAGAATCCAGGCAGGTAACCCCAGAGCTGGTGCAAAAATATAGAATTCTGTCTTCAAAAAAAAAGAATAGCATAGCAGAGAAGATCAGGGCCAGATGATGCAGAGTTTGGAGAAAATAAAGAATCAAGTAGGTGGGTTTTTATTTTCTGTAACTATATTATTAGCTACCACATTACAATGCATGAACATGTGTTACATGCACAAACTTCGTTCTGTGAGTTTTAAAAGTTTATGAATCATTGAATTTGCAATTTTTTAAATGCTGGCTTTTTTTTTATAACTTCTGTGCCATTTCTCAGGTTTTAAAAAAAAACAGATATGACCTTCTTTAAAACTGCAGTAGCAGCAACACACTGCTTTAATTTAATTTATTTTTATTTTAATTTTTGTTATTTTAATAGCTTGTAGTAAATTTAGACTTTAATGGTTTCATTTTAAAAGGAACAGTGGACACTACCTATTTCATCAGTTAATTGCAAAGTGGATCATTGCTATTAGCCTGAAGGCATCTGTTCCCAGCTCTTTCTTCTGGTGATATGACTTCTAACTTTGCTTCAAGTTGCAAATTCCACTTCTGAAACTGATTTGGTGTTTGAGAGATGTGAATACTCATTTTTAAACTATCAGACCAAAGTAATTTTAAACAAAGTAGACCTTTTGTTTTCAGTTTTATTTAATTTTTTAAAATCATATATATGTAAGTGTATTTTTGATTGTTTCAGTTTTTCCTTGAAAAATATATACATAATGAAAATTTTATGTCCTTAAAAAACTGAAAAACCTTTCCTATTTATAAGATTAGCAATTGGACTCGAAAGTCAAATTAATTTATCCAAGTTGCATTGAAGTACTTAGCTGTGAAATATTCTTGGGAATGATTAAAGGAAAACTTCGTATTGAAATAAGTCTATAAGAATTATTTTCCTTTTATTCCTTGCATTTATGAAAATGCTGTAGCACTTTTTAGTGAATGAGAAGAACTCTACTGCCTCAGCAAGGTATTTTGTGAGGTACTATGCCTTGAGAGAGATGGAGCATTGCCTAGAAATGGCACCCTGAGCTTAGGTGGGTGGTCCAGGATCTGGTGGCCCACACTGGTTCTTCTGCAGGAGAAGTAAAAATCCTGTTTAATTGTGTCATTCTGTTTACCAGGGTGGATTTCTGGGGTGATACAAAGGGCAGCTATTTGCCCTACTTTCTCAGGAACAATGCTCACCCTGGGGATGACGCCCGGGCTCAGGACGGGAGCCCAGCACTGCCCACAGCCTGGATGCCAACCGGCAGCACGGAGAGAGGTGCGGAAGGCTGCCAGGAAGCTGTCAGGCTGCTTTGGGCACTGGTTTTAGCTATTCTCGGACACAACGAATTCCAGAGTCTAACTGGCCAATCTGGGGACAAAGGCGAAATCTTCTCCCAGATTTGAGTCCCCTTGTTTTATTTTCCGTGAGCATTCCTCTGTTTTGCAGACTAAGGAAACCCTTATCTCTTCCCTACAGTGCACATCCTTGCTTTCTATCAGATCTCTTCCCTGTTCTTGGTCATTCTTTTTTCCCTTCTCTGGTTACCTGCTACCTTCAGGATACTCTTTTCAGAGATAGGTTGGCAAGTGCTGTTGGCAGGATTCCAGCTGAGGCCACACCACTGATTTCTCTTGAGAGCATTGTTTTATTTTTTAGCTTGGTTTACTATGGAAACAACATCTATGCAATTACAATGTCTGTGAACTTGTTAGTTGATTTCTACCAATTCTGACAGATAAGTATAGGTTTCAAAGCATATTTAGTATCTTATTGCAAGTAGTTAGTAGTAGAGCAGAAAAAAGACATCCTCTAAATGTCATGTTTATGACAAAGTGCAGTCTTTCCTCATGCTTTATTACATATCTGAGAATTACAGGGAAAAGAGACCTTTTCCCCAAATGTCCCTAAATGCAGAGGAAACTTCAGCTTCTCAGATGGAAAATCAATCAGTCATGAGATACAAACTGCAGCAATCCAGTCTATGTAAGATTCAGGACCATCTGAGATTGCTAATACTGTTCATTATCCCATTTCTGCATAAACTAACTCTCGTTTAGCTCTTTTTTCTACAGTCTCAGTTGCTTACATCTGTTTGGGACGAATCTTAGATCTTATGAAGAGGTACTAGGATTTATTTTTTCTGCTCTAGTGGATATTATTTTACACTAAGCAACACTGAATTTAGTGGGGTTTTTGAGAGATAACTAGAAGATCTTAGCATGAATAACAGCTGACAAAAATTCATCCTTTACAAAATTATTCTTATATTGTACCAACAAAACAACATCAGCTTCAGGGAATTTAACATCTACATCTATTGAAGGAGATAATGGGCAGATTTGATAAATGCTGCTCACGGAAAAGGAATTAAATACATGAGAACTATATGATTTGTTGCTGAATGTGGCTGCCCACAAAGCCTTTGATGTGTATGTCATACACTGGAGATTAAAAGCTCAAATTCTGCGACTGTGGGATCATGCAAGCTTCTTTGATAACTGATCAAGTGGTCTGTGACTTGCCTAGCAAGAAAGCTTTAAGCGCTTACAGAACCAAAGTTAAAACTAAACATATCATTACAGTTTCTCAGGGAAATAATAAAAAAAGCACATCAAGATCTTTTAGGAACATTATAGGAAAACTATAGCAAATGACTGAAAAGACCATCAGAGTCACAGTGCCTTAGGAGCAGAAAGACAAAATTAATATTGTCCATCTTGTGGTGGGGAGGAATATAGATGGAAGGGATTATGGATGCCATAGCATGAAATAATGCCTCACATATGGTAAAGAATATGTGAATTGTAAAGTGGGAAAAAAACCACTTTGAGCCATATGTTCCCCTCTGGCATAAAAATGCATGGGAGAACAAAATAATCCAAAAATCATGTGATTTTTGAAGCACAGCCACTCAATTGTGTTCTCCTGCTGCCTTTGTACACTACACAGAGCAAGATCCAGACGTGCTCTATGAGAAGCTACACAATACTTTGAACAGTGCTAAAGAAAGGGGAGCATGGCCCCATTCATGTCCCAGTTCAAACCTTCCTCATGCTGGAACTGGCAAGGGAACTGAGGAACAAGGGTGGGTAAGGCCAGGCTCCTGGTACTCCGTTCAGAGTTTTGGTAGAATATGAGTCAGGCACATGGGATGACATCCTAGCCTAAATAAAGTCAGTGGTAAAACTGCTGTTGTCCTAACAGGGCCAGAATTTCTGTCTCCTTATAATATCATTGATGCCTCCATATTCCTGGAATGACTGTGCAGCTGCTGCTGAGGCATTGCTCTGGACCCCTGTGCTCTGCCATACTGCACAGCTCTTCCAACAGCACCAGGACATATGACAGGACATTAAGTAGTTTCATGTTCAGAGCAGGACTGTCTGGACCCTGCATTTCATTCATGTGGATCTGAGGTGGTGTCAGGAGTATGACACTGTGGGGAGCTGCTCATTTGTCAGCTCTTTCCTTCCTTTCACTATTTTTTTGGTTTTAGTGGAGTCTATTGGCTGTGTTTTTACAGAAAAGGGCATAGAGTTACTTCTCACCTTGTAGGAAAACCCCTTGAATTCCTTAGTTTTGTTCCTTCCTTACCATGCAGCCAGAGAGATGGAAGCCTACACATGGGAATCCTGGAAGGCGTGCTTTGTAGGAGCTCCTTTCAAAATACACGTGTTAGCAGAAGATGGGGCATGCGGCAGTTCTGCTTACATGGGAAGTAGGCAAAGGTATAATGACACATCCCAATACCAGGGAAGCCATGTAACATAACATCATTTAGAAATAAGTGAAGTATATTGAGCTATAAATAAAGCTAGACAGAGGAAAAAATTAACACACTGAGGTGATCTGAAGCAACAGAAGACTATACCCTGAAAATAATGAACTTACAATTAGGGTGTCTTACATACTTTAATTGTGGAATATTCTTCCCTAGCAAATTATTTTCTACCACAAAAGTTTTAATTTCTCTGACCCCTGGGCATTCAAGTTGCAGTTTCTGTTTTCTAACTGATAATATGTCTTATACATACTAAGCCTAATTTCTTGCACATGAGGGAATAAAGTCTTTGTTGACTTTCAGCTGCCTCAGCATGGGGCAGACCAAAGGGTGTGTTTTGTGTGGGAGAGAGTACCTAGAATCAAACATCTGGATTGAGGGCAAAGGCTTTTCAGTCCCTTTAGTAATGAAGAGTAAAGGAGCTGAGGAACTGAATACTGAGGGTTATAATCCTCGATACGCAGGGAAGAAAGCTGAGCGAAGAAATGCAGTAACAGATGTAGAAGGACAGGGTGTTGGCAAATTCAAAAACTAGGAGAGGATCCAATCAGCAAGAGAATATGACATGCCTGGCATTAAACAAAGTAATTACAAACCTTTTTAATTGCATTAAAGTTCTTCCATAATTACCCAACGACACCTCTGAAAATTATAAAATTAAAATTGGGTATTCTGAGAAAATGAGAAACTTCTGTATCTCTGCAGAAGGCTAGTGCTGCCTTTTTACTGAAAGCAGTAGGCATTACAGAGGACTTCTGGGTTTGTGTCTATTGCAAGTAGTGACAGTGGGTGCCTGAGTGACATATAATGCTGCTTTGAGAGCTCAACACTGGGATTTCTCGTTGTCATATCAATTCCTGGAGAGGGAGGTTAATTCAATATCCAGGAACTAGAAATATTTTTACACAAGTGGCAGGTTGTAGAGAACAAGCAAGAGCCTTTTTGGTTCTACTGCACAGGCAGCACTTGAAGCACAGTGAGAAGAGCAACCTCATAGCATGTTTGTTAATAGATTAATGTTCTTTGCACACAGCATGCTTTCGAATTGCATCGTTCATGTAGTACTGAATACTCCACAGTCAGTACCAACCAGGTGAAGCAGAGTGGGTGTGCTAAGACATATAAATCCAATACAGAAACCCACAGAAGCAAGAGATTGAGTGAGGGGAGTGATGGAGTATCTGGAATGTGTATGCACCCTCAGCAATCCATTCATTACATAAGTCGCAGCACTACAACACTACCAGATGTCAAAAGGAGAAGAAATAATGTGAGATTATGGAAAAGTTGAAAGCAAAACACGAATTTTGAGAGCAACAGATGGGTAATGAGAGCTCTAAAATGTACACATTATCTACAACATGTATTTAGAGACTTGTCTGGCATGAGTTCTTCAGAAAAGTCTAATGACAACTGCAGATAGATTTAAAAGGGCCCAGAGTTCCATAGTATACAGAATGAATGAGGGAACTCATACATCCACCACAATGTCAATATGAATGATGTAAAACGATACAAAAAATGCTAAACTGTGCATAGTAAAATATTTCCTAGGGGAAGGATCAAGGAGTAATAGGTCCTAAAGCATGGCTTCAGTAAATGATAATTTAAATGGGAAATGCTCCGGAGAGTCAGTAAAAAAGCCATGGAAAGCAAAGATATGTTATAAAAGAAAGCTAAAACCAAATTACAAGGCAGTGATATAAAATAAATGTCATAGCACATAGCATAATGAAAAAATATATGGAAGCAATTGAAGCAACTGCTGCTTTCATTGAAAAATTCAGCTTTATACATATATTTATATTCTTTCAGACTATCAAAGGAGGTCCAGATATAGCTAAGAATGGACATGGAGTTGTCTTTGAGCCCAGGATCCATAAAGGAGCACAGAAAACTTGCCTGAGTAAGAGAAAAAACAAAATTATGCTTAAGACCGATTGGATACCATTTATTTTTTTACTGAGATTGCACAATATTCTCAATGCCAGAGGGTTTAAAACATTTTATAAATAAAATTGAAACATTATTTATAAATTATGTGCATTCAATTGCATATCTAAAATGCAGATTTAAGCATTATTTGAAGGTAACATCTTGGTCAATGTAAGATACAGCTGGCTAATTGGCTGTTTGTAGATTTTCATATAGTTATAACAAATAGCAGGTATACACTAGGTTGCAAACATGCATGTATGATATTGAAAACTTTAATTCAGGTAATTAATAGTAGCTATTCTAGGTTTTTAGCTGGAAAGGTTTCCCTCCTATATTTTTTCTAGATGGTTTTCCAATTAATTTCATTTAGACTTGTGAACATATTTCCAAAAATTGGTCTTATGTACAACTGAACTTGGACACTTGGAAGATAAGGAATACAAAAGGGTCATTTGAAAACTTTGGTTTGCATATCTTACCCATTTCACTTCTTGAAGCTTGTAACAGAGTGCATTCAGTTTCCCTGGCTACCAGCCCACCAAATAAGGCCTATACTCCTTTTTGTCCTCTTACAGCACCTCACCTCAACCACTGTATGTTTTCTTGTTTCTGCTGTAAACAAGATCTTTGACTTTAAAATTATAATCTTCCTTTTATGATCTAGAATATTCTCATTCATTTCTTCTGCCTATGCCTGTTTCAGCACACCTCTAAGAGTCTGATAATATATGCCCACATTGTTTCTGCCTATATTATGACAACTTTTTAAATTACATAGTCACATACTGCTTTTTTCTCCAGGCTGAGTAGCGAACAGGCATTTCATTTTTTGCCTGACTGACTCTGCAACACAGGTAATTTTCTTTTAGAACATCTTCTGTTTGTTTATAGCATATAATAGAAGTCATCCGGCATTTAATTCATTAACGTATTTTTGCTATATAATTTGCAGCTTTATTATCTCTAACAAGAACACCATTCACAGTAACAAAGACATCATTCTGCAAAAAATCCAGCAAGAGGACAAAGGATGGGCTAGGAAGAGCACTGGAATGGAATTCCTACTTTGCTCTTCTTTACCATTTTCTATCTTCATTCTTCGAGGATTTTTACAAAGATGAATCACGATTTCCATTTGCCTACGGGAGAAACTGAGTCACCTGAAAAGGAAGTGATTTGCCACACACAGCAAGACAGCGGCAGAGCCAAGAGCAAAGAACAGGGCTCTTCATTTCCTGTCTGGTGCCCTCATGACATTAACTCAATTTACAGCTCTGCCACAGTCTCCTTTATGACCTTAGGTGAGTCATTTGAGTCTTTTATTCTGCTAACACTGAAGTGCATGTTTAATTTAAGCCTTTTTTTTTCTAAGATCACAACTGTCTGAAAACCCTCCGCTACGCATACACGGATGGTTCCCTCTTTCTCACAGGTCCTTTGCAGGGGAGAATTTTTTGTTCAGCACATTGGGTAATATTTTATTCTTCCTGCTGTGTTTATTTTTTTCCCAGAAAGTTTTCACAAGGACTAATTTTAACCAGAGGAAACTTGTGTTTGTAGATGATCGAAAGTGGTAAGTTATAGGAGCCTCTATTCTATTGCTCAGAGGGTGCATTACCTGTGTGCTACGTGCCTCCAGTTGTTCAGCTTTGCAAATGCTATTTTCCTTTTCCATAGACATCTGGAGCACAGCTGTCTGCACTCCAGATGATACCACGGTGTGGATGAGAGGGGAGTTCACACATCCACCTACTTCTCCCTATGCAGCATGGACAAATAGCTGAAAAAACCCACTTTCTTTCCCCTGCCCTACCTCATCCCATGTGCACACAAAGCTCCTCCAAACATTCCTCCAGCATTCCTCATAAGAACACCTCTGCACCATCCTACAAAGCCTCATGTGGTACAAAACAGTCATTTTGGTATTTGGCTCTTAATTTGTTGTGTATTTTGCTATTACTACTTTCTACTGTTCCATCTGCTTTCTTCTATTCCTTTCACCTTCCTTATTTCTTTTTGATATTCTTTCTCCTACTTCTACTGTCTCTTCTCCCTTTTTAATTACTGTGGGTTTTTTTCCTTTTTATGCTTCTTTTCCACAAGAAAAGGGAGGTGTTCCAGTCTAGCCCAACCCTAGTCATCGAGACATTGAGAGGTGAGCTGGAGATCTGTCAAAAAGCATTGCTTTTGTCTGGCTATGCAGGGAGAGGACTACAGTTTTGCTGCTGTGAGGATTTCCCAGAAGTAATATTGGAGCTGGTCCAGCAGTTCACAGTAAAAGAACTGCAGTTCTAACGCAGGTTCAGCAAGGTGAAGGCCATCTTTTTTTCAGGTCAGGTGCAACAACCAAGAGTGGCTTGTCAGATGTGTCTCTGGTCTGAGAAATAACATCTTTGGACAGGATGCTACCTCTGGCCTGGAATGGCCACACAGAGTTAAGAACAAAAGGCCCCATAACTGGCGGACATTACTGTGGGGCCCGGATGTCAGTTTCTTGGCATCCCTGGCTCCATCCTCGAACCAAGATGCTCAGCAGTGTTGACAATGGAGCCTGGCTCTGAAGAACACTTTACTTACATTTGGGTCAACCTAAGAGGAGGAGTAGGGGGAAAATGTGTACAGGGGTTATAGCCACCTTTTCCTGAGCAGAGGACAGCCACCTTAGATGCCTTTTAAAGTGGTGAAACCTGGTCCCCTCTGCCATGTACTGCCCAAATATTGGGAACAGCAGTTACCCGCTGAGTGGCCAGGAGCATGTGGCCCGCAGTTGGGCTTGCTGCCATGTCATGCACCATGAAGTAGAGACTGAAGCAACAGGGCAGGAGCCATCAGCAGCACAATTTGGGGAGGAGATCTAGGCAGTGGTGAAGGAAAACATCCAGTGCACCATCCTCACAAAGGAAAACTGAGGGCAACAATGTAATCTACACATGGCAGACGAATGGGGTGTGTGGTGCACACTAGAGACTCACCTGATCACAGAATCATAGAGTCATAGAATCATTTGGGTTGGAAAAGACCTGTAAGATCATTGTGTCCAACCATAAGTCTAACACTACCAACCACTAAACCATGTCCCTAAGCACCACATCTACAAGTATTTTAAATACCTCCAGGGATGGTGACTCAACCACTTCCCTGGGCAGCCTGTTCCAATGCTAGACAACCCTTGCAGTGAAGAAATATTTCCAAATATCCAATCTAAACCTCCCCTGGTGCAACTTGAGGATGTTTTCTCTTGTCCTATCATTTGTTACTTGGGAAAAGAGACCAACACCCACCTCGCTACAATCTCCTTTCAGGTAGTTGTAGCAAGCAATAAGGTCTCCCCTCAGCCTCCTTTTCTCTAGACTAAACAACCCCAGTTCCCTCAACCAGTCCTCACCGGACTTGTTCTCTAGACCCTTCACCAGCTTTGTTGCTCTTCTTTGGACACATTCTAGCACCTCCATGTCTTGTAGTGGGGGGGGCCAAAGCTAAACACAGCATTTGAGGTGTGGCCTCACCAGTGCCAAGTACAAAGGGATGATGTGTGACACAGAAGCTTCAGTTCAGGTAGGACCAAGCTGCCCTTAGATGGAGATCTGGATAACTTATCTGTAGGCCAAAAATTAGTTGTTGTGAACACTCCCTAAAAGTACTCGATTTTTATGAGAGAAAACAAAGTTCTAGAAATGCAGCATGTACTTTGAGTAGGAAATGATAGTCCTCAGGGCCAGTTGGACTGTGTTCCCATTGTCTCTGAGTGGTTCTTATCGAAGTTCTTCCTTCCTCTATGGGAGAAATTTTCTGTGAGTGGAGTTATCGACAGTGGAAATTGCACAGCTTAAGGAAATCTTTTAAATGTGTCAGGCCCACACCCCTGAGCACTCACAACAAAAGGATCAATTCAATACTCAATAAGAAGCTGAGAGCAGGAGAGATTCAGATGCTTGTGGCAGCCTGTGATGCTGAGATGTACCAGTGCTTTTCGTAGGAACATGCAATTTTCTAAGGGCTGCTGGCTTCCTGCTTATGTATTTTGCCTGCAGTTCAAGTGGGAGGTAATGGAGGCAACTGTGGACTTAAGAGAATGAGAATATCTTGTCTTGTGTTTGCACAGTGCCAGGTATAAGAGAACAATGAAAATGGGTCAGATCTCCAAGTGCTAAACAAGCTAAACACAGTAATACCGATAATTGCTTGGAACACACTGAGTTTAGTGCTTTTCAGCAGCCTAATGACATGGACAGAAAGCAGAATGGCGGGCCTATTCTGAACTTCTTTGATTTGATTATTTTTGTCTATTTTATGTATTTATACTCTGCTTATTCATTGAATAAACTGAAATTGAGCTTTGTGGCGCAAGAAATGCATTACACAATTAGCCTTAAATGAAAATGTAAAACGTAAACTTCATTTTTTCTGTTCCATGAATGATGGTTCTTCTTTTAAACATTATTAATGAAATAAACATAAGTTTTTGAGACATTAGCCTTGGATCAAATTCAGGGATGTAACTGTAAACAGTGAGCTCTTTGTGGCTATGTCTACACTGCTCTTCACATTGCCGCCAAACACTATCAAGGTTCCAGGCTAGAGTACCGTATCTACACCCATATTAAATGTTGTTTAGGACATCACACAAAAAAAACTCATCAGGTGTATTCAACACGTCTGCTCACAGGTATTTCCTTAAGTAAGAAAGGTACAGGAATGCAGGAAATGAGACATCTCCAGGTTTTCAGGGTTCTGTTGACTTCAGACAGATGGAATCCCTTCCCAGTATTCTCCTGCAGTTAAGGATGCATCTCTAGTTTTTATCATTCCTTAGATCTTGAAAATATTTGCAAGGGATACCTAATAATACAGGAGTAGATGCTCAAAAGCCAGAATAGTGTATTGCCACAACTTTTGACCACAACTGTGCTGGTAGGGCATTATATATATGTAGAAGTACCTCTGCCAATTCTGGGTGGCAAATATGTGTTTTACCTACCCAGAGTTTCTGTGCGTTAAGAGTAGTGAAGCAATATGAAAAATACTCTGCCTGACTACCAAGCTCAGCTTCACTTTTTCCTTTTCAAATTTAAACAAAATACTCTGGATATAATTTAATGAAATTGCTTTAGAGAATGAATTACACAACTAATTTGTCACCCACTTAGAGCTGTCTTACAGCATGCAGTAGTTTTCTAGCAACAGACATAAGATAACAGGGCAAGAAGATTTTAAGGACCAACAGCTGAGTGACATTTTGACACTCAGCTACTTATGAGATTTATCCATTCTCTCTGAATAATTTCAGGATGAGCCTCTCCACCATTCATCTGCATTCATGATTTCATACATCTGTCTCTGTAACTGCAGTGTTTCGGGTAGATTCCTAAAAAAAAAGGAAGGCTGGGTAGTCGCCCGGCGGAGTTCTTAGTAATCAGCGCGAGGGGCTCTTCGCAGTCAGCGCGCGAAGTTCTTGGACACCACCCAGACGAGCCAATTATGATGAAAGTGTAAGCCATTTATTGTGCGTTGCGCACATGCTTTTATACAGAGCTCTTTCAGATTTGGCAGCTACTGATTGGATACAATAATTCAAAATTCTTAATAACAAAATCACTATTGGCTACTTTCAATCCTGGGAACGTAACCTTCAAAGCTATGTCAACACAACCTCTAAAATAACTTAGTTGTGCTAATAAATTTCTCTCAGTTTCTCCTTATCTTTCTCACGTCCTGTATAATTGGATGCCTCTGCACATCTGGTTGCTTTTCTTCTTTCCCAGGATCCTTATAATTACGAAGCCTAAAGTTAGTATCATAGTTAAAATTCTACTTCAGCACAAAGCACCCCTACAGGCTGGAAGGTAAAAATTGACTACCATGATAAACATCAGCTTTTAGCCACTATTATTTCTTTGTCTGATTCCTAAAGCCCTTGTCTCTATTGTGGTTTGTCTTCCTATTAGCTTTTTTCCCCTTATTATTTCTTTGTCACACTTTGTCATTAAATCTCTTGTCTTCTGGTAGCTGGCATTCTTCAAGCTCCATTCCTGGGGAGCTGGACAGCTCAGGTTCAGGTTTTAAATGAAATATACCCAGCCTTCTGGTTCTTGAGAAAAGAATTGAACACATAAAGAAAATTTTAGTGAAAGGCTCATACACAAATAAACTCTCCTTTTAAAATAAATACATTTTTTTAAAGCCAGTCCTAAGGATTTGGAGTTCCGCCTTGCGGATTTTTTTTCAACGTACCGAGTCAGTGGTACTGCCTCCAATTCCATAAAAATGGCCAGTGCCCAGGAATACAGACACAATAAAGTGAGCCAGGAATTATATGACCTAATCAGGGATGAACACCCAATTGAGAACATGTTATTCTATGGATCAGTATAGGTTATATATATGGCAAAGTATTAACTGCAGGAGGGGATTCTGTTGCCTTATGAAGTCTCAGACTTAAGAACTAAGGCAGTTCACTTTTAGTGACAAAAACTGCACAGTTATAGGAGGTCATCACACACTTTGTGGGAGTGGAACTACTGTGGGACACTTCTAATCTGGAAACACATGGCTTCTTTGCAGGATGTAGGGTATCTAGCATACTGTGCTTAAGCTGTTGCAATATGCAAACAGTTCATCACTGAATGGGAAGTGTGAGCATTAGATACCTCACGGGTGCCCACATCTTACCCACAAATACACAGCAATGCAAAGTCAAGAGATGGCAAAAGCCTTTTGAATGCTAACCAGATGCCCTTGGGAAAGAAAAGCATATCAGCAAAAGGTTTCAGCAAAACACACAGGCTCACATGCAGAACAGCACGGTCAATACATAAACAAATGGTACCTGTTATTACTGTTACACCACTGTTAACTTTAACAAACATGTATTCACTCTCATTCCAAAAACTTGCATGGAAGTTGTTAAGGAGGAGAAATAAGAACTTAGAAGAGGGACGTGCAAGTGAGTCTGTTCACACAGAACTAGCATGGTGGCAGCAACTGTAATATTTAAAAATTAGTTTTCTTAGTAAAAAGCCCATTCAGTTTTATAAGGAGAAGGTTATTTCATGTTCCTCATGTAGTATTTGAAACAACTGGATAAACCACAGTAAAAATGCCTAAAAATAGATCAATACAGTTTGTTTTCATAGTGAAGAGTGATTTCTTCCTATGCATACTATCTTAAGAGTAATTGTACTAGTTCCTGGAGTTCTGTGATTGTGTGACAATCTCCATTTTTATTAGAAGAGGAAAAGCACATTCCTACTCTTCATTAACATTCACATTCATTAATATCACATTCCTAAGAGAATGTGAATGTGATTTGAGCTACTTTAAGGCTCAAAAATCAAAAGGTAAATAGAAAGACATCAGCATTTACAATATTGCGATCATATTTCTTTTAGATGTGATTCACAGAATCACAGAATCACAGA
>NW_010142913.1:0-8483 GCF_000699245.1 Pterocles gutturalis | reverse complement strand
GCAATGAAGCTGGTAAAGGGTCTGGAGCATAGGTCTTACAAGAAGCAGCTGAGGGATCTGTGGTTGTTTAGTCTAGAGAAGAGGAGGCTGAGAGGAGACCTTATCACTCTCTACAACTACCTGAAAGAAGGTTGTAGTGAGGTGGGTGCTGGCCTCTTCTCTAAAGAACAAGTGATAGGACAAGAGGAAATGGCCTCAAGTTGTGCCAGGGGAGGTTTAGGCTAGATATTAGAAAAAAAAATTCTTCATTGAAAGAGTGATCAGGCATTGGAACAGGCTGGCCAGGGAGGGGGGGGAGGCAAGGCTGCCCAGGGAGGTGGTGGAGTCACCATCCCTGGAAGTGTTCAAGAAACGTATAGATGTGGTGCTTAGGGACATGGTTTAGTGAGGTCTTTTCCAACCTTAATGATTCTATGATTCTACGATCATAAGGATATTGTCTCTCATATTGAAAAAAATAATCAGAATACAACAGAAGAACATTTGAAATATTCATTAAAAACAGCTTCAAATCTGAAAGCACTAGAGATATGACAGTAGGGAACAAAAAGTCTCACCTTAATTTCATCCAATTGGCAAGATTAGAGATATTGCAGCTATATCTGATTTACAATGATGATGAGAAAATGAGTTTATGTAGTGTTTATTAAGTAGCAAATACATATGCAGCTTTTTTCCCCCCCGTTTTTATCGTTTTAGAGTCTACATAACCTAGATTATTACTGAGTATATAAACATGCTTCTCTATTTCTAATGGAGAAAGAAGTCTGTTTGGACCTACACCAGATTTGAGGATGAATAAATGGGGTTAACACATACAATTGCTTGACTTTTCTCTCTTTATTTTAAATGTATTTTTGGCAGAAAAAAATAGCATTAAACCTCCTTTAAATTCTTACTAGTAAATGCACTTTATAGTGGCAAAGGATCTTGTAGCTGGTTTCTCCTCCCATTATTGCCCAAGCATTTAGAAGAGTATGAAGTCAGTTTTTCACTGAAAAAGGTCATAAATGAAATGGAATGCAGCAATGCTGACAACAAACACTTTGCAGATCTATCTGAAGCCATTTAAGGGCTGTTTGCTTTTGGATGAAGGATTACCTATTAAATCTGAAAGAGGTTGCAAGCTGAGTAAACACCAGCTAGTAGGGTCAGTGCTCCTTATCATCATGCAATAGAAGGAACAGGAATGTTCTAGGTAGATTGGTAATGCATCACACATCTAAATCATACTGAAAGGATTAGAAGGTGCTAAGGTGAAATAGCACTAACAGAAATGGCAACTTTCAGAAGTTTTTTCAGCAAGGATAAGGTTAAAAAATAAAAAAGGATTATTAAGTCTTGTAAATAAAAATGGCAGCCTACACTGCCCTAGAGAGGGGACAAAAGGCAGTATGCGATAAATATAATCAAAGCAAGTCACTGGGTGCATCTGTAGGCATGTGACTGTAGAAGACTAGTTCATAAAGTCCTCCCAAGTAATTCCAGTAGAGTAAGATTAAAAAAAAGCATAAAAGGATTTTTTGTCATAAAGAATTTTTTACATTATATCCCTATATATACACATGGTGATAAAATAAAATCTAGAATGAAAGAAGGATGAAGAAATAGGTTTGCAATTTGATATTAAATAACTATATTTTCATAATCTTGATCAAGAAGGAATTATTGAAAAGTGGCATGCTTTAACTGATCTGAGTAACATCTGGGAAGTGTAACCTGCAGTATGTTTACATTAGTAACAGAATGTGTGCCACCATCCCATTTCTAAATTAAGTCCAGGTTCTTGGTTGCCTTTTAACTTATGTTTGATTGTTTTGTATGTCTGTTGAATAAATTAAGTGTCAAGAATACTCTCCTATTGTCTTTACTTTTCTGGCATAAAGGTGCAACGCTATGAGTATACTTGAACTATCAAGATACATGCCATCATTTATCAACACTTACTTGATGAAATAATATACATATGATTCTGCTTTAACTAATAAATGTACTTTTTAGAGAGAACAAAATCCAATGCATGATTACAAGTAACTTGAGTCAATAAACTGTGAGCTTTTTCTGCTTCATGACTTCAGACAAAAATTCTGGAGTAGTATTATGAATAGAAATTATTAATTCTCATTTCACTGATTTATTGCCACCAAAATGAGAGTCATTATTCTCCTATAGCAGACCTTCAGCTCCCTCCCGGCACACTATACTGTGGAAGGAATTTACGCATACGTACCAGCCTACTACTGCTATTCTGGTCAGTGCTATAAATAATACAGGATATGTAATGATAAATATTTGAACTGAACTATTTTGCATACTCTTAACCTGATCTTCTAAGGAGCTTTTGAAAGTCAAAGCTTTGCCTTGATCCGGGTGCTGAGGGAGAAAGTACCTGACTGATAAAGTCAGCAAGAAAAAAGGTTCTTTGTAATACAGCACTTTCTTGAAGGCAAGCGTATGATTAATTAACCTTCAGAACTAGATCAATGGTGCCAGGTTATTATCCGTTTACACTGTTTTTTGTTTGCTTTCTTTATCAACAGGCTATGCTCAGTGGGAAAATTAATGGTAAATAGAAAATTTATTTTCCCTTGTTTTGTGCCAAGAGGGTTTAAAATTAGATAATTGTGATAGATTAGACAGCTGGCATCAAATCTGACCTCTTTCACTGTTCTGTTTGAATGTATTATAGAGTATAACATCAGTGCCCCCTACTAGGATAGGTTTAGAGAGCAAGGCAATAGAAACATAATGTTCGCACATTAATCTAAGAACTTCTATTAGTTTACACTTTAAATAGCATCATGAAAAATATTTTATGTGTTTCACTAGATTTGTGTCCATTTGCTTTTACTAGATTAAAAACAGGAGATTACAGCTCATGAAGGATTTTCTTCTGAATTCTGTTCCTAAATATGTTAATCTTTTCATCACTGCCAGATTGCAGAACCACAGAAAAACAGAATGCCAGGTTATGAGTTTATTTCTTCTTTACTTATGACTTATATATTTAATTTTCAAGATTATTTTTACTTTTTATTTCTATTTAGTTTTGTATGTTCATATGCAAAAATGTCAAATTTGGAATGCTCTTCTGATTATATTTGAATATATTTTTTACTGAGAATGATGGGATGATTACTTATTTCTTCCAGTGATGTCACAGCTATTAATCTTTCCTTCAACTCTGTCATTGATAATGTTTCCGGGTACAGTTGAGCTCTGTGTTGAGTGCATTAATATACATGCTGTTGTTTGTCACCTCATTTATTTCAGTGTTTTCAAGATAACAAACTGCTCTTCCCAGAGGAATTGAAAACTTCTTTGTTCAGTATGAGACGATATTTTTGTATTACAAAGTTGAATTTGTTTAAGATCTTTTAGGACAATTCTGTATGTTTTCTTTCTCTAAGTTTGTGTAACTCAGCCTTTTTGGGTGCATTGACCACCATTTTAATATCTTTTTCCATCTTTGTAAGCATAAATTTAGTGATACCCTTCTCTCAGTAGAGATGCTGCTGTCACTTTCATATATGAAAAAACTCATTAAATTTTGCTCCACGTAATGCATGGTACGTGATAGATGTGCTACATAACTATATTTTTTTCTGCTATTGTTACTTTCTGTTACTTTCTGCTGAGTATAAGTAAGTTAACCCCAGGCACCAGTACATGCTGGGGGTGGGTCAGAGGTGGCTGGAAAGAGCTATGCAGAGAAAGGTTCTGGGGACCTTGGTGGACACCAGCCTGTCACTGAGCCAGCAATGAGCCCTTGCAGCAAAGGTGGCCAACAGCCTCCTGGGCTGCCTCAGGCAGAGCATAGCCAGCAGCTCAAAGAAATATATCTTTCCCCTCTGCTTAGCCCTGAGAAGACAAATCTGGAGTGCTGGGTCCAGTACCTGACTCCCCAGTACAAAAGAGACATGGATTTACTGGAAGGTGTCCAGTGAAAGGACATGAGTTCGTTGCACAAAAGGAGGCTACTGCAAAATCAGAGTATTGTATAATTAAGAGCAGTCATCCACAATATAGGGTGTACCAGTCTAAAGCCTTATCTGTGTCTCAGAAACACTCTTTGGGACAGCCAGGGATACTCTCAGTTGTACCTGTGCTCTCCTCAGAGCCTGCCCTTCCCTGGCAGACTAACAATTTCAGGCCAAGAACAACCTGCATACTGAAATACTTTAAAGTGGTTCTTTGGCAGACATTGCCATACAGCTTCAAGAGCACAGCTCTCAGGACTTCAGTTTTAAACTGTGGATGCTGATGCTCTCACTGGGTTTCCTATATAACTGCAGAGCTGAGAAGTTACTCTGTTTCCTTATGAATGAAATCAAATGAACTTTTCAGATTTCAGAAACTGGTGAGTGCATTTTATGAAGAAAACCTAGTATACAACAATAGTGGTAAGCTGTTGTACATGCCTTCTGTCAAAATGACAAAACTAAGCCACTGAACAATACATTGATATATGATGGGGGGGTGGGGGGAAGGAGAGCTGACACCTTCCTTTCTTTCTCTTGAAACTGTAACTTTTCATAGACAATTTGATTTATGGTGGCAGGGAGAGAAAGAATATACAAAAGTAACATTATATCGACTAGTGATTCATTTTCAGTGAAATACTGGAGATAGAAATGACCTGACTTGAGCTCTGTCCAACATTTTCAGACTCCTGCATTATAAGATTAATGAATAAATCAAAATTAAGATAACTAAATTAAAATGTCCTAATTTCTAAGAGTGAACGCCTGCACATCACGCTGAATGTTGCACTACTAATAGATACTTACGCTTCCTAAATATAGCAGTTTCTCTATTTTGTATCCAGGTGTGTTTGTAGGAGTTTACATTCTAAATTCATTCTAGATTCACACGTTAATATTCTGACCCCAAGATGGCTACTTTATTCCTTAGTATGAAGGGTAACCCACTGTAATTCTTCAAGGTGTCTTAAGCATATCCTCTGCCAGTAAAAATAAACAACCTATTAATTCAGGTCAGGTCAGATTTACTTAAGTAAATTTTCACCAAACTCTATAGTAACAGTTTAGACTGTCTTTTGCTCAGCTACATTTAGAAGATAGAAGATATATTCTTGGATGGCCTGAGAGTTCTTTTGAAACCCAAACTTTCACATTGATCAAAAAGCATGCCGTTTGAAAAGTAAGACTGTAGATTTGACTCGATTTGATTGAAAGTTTAAATATCTTCCTGGACATATACTGAGGAAAACTAAGTATTTGTTAGATATTGCAAAACCTTCTTACACATTAATTTTGTAGCTCCCCGTGCAAGTCAGGCATGTTCTTTCTTCCATTTTCAACATAGAAAAACAATGGAAAGTTGATAGCTTTATAGTATGTATGTATCATTTGGGATATGAAGTTAAGAACCTCTCTTTAGATATTTGTAAAATGCTTGCAACAAAAAACATCTGGCTCTTCACATACACACAGAAATTATTTAAGATAAGTTCTTTTCTCTGCTCATCTTACCAGACCAGCTCATTTTCTGGATATTTTTTAAAATGGATGATAGAGATGCTCTAAGTGGATTAGACCAAAAGGAGCAGTCCCTTTTTTAGGTCACCTCCCCCTCTTTTCAATCCAAAATTTTAAAACAGGAAAAAGCAGTGATGTAAAATTCAGACATTATATACACACAGCTCTAAGTTTTCTCCTCTGGAAATAAATTATCTCCTGGGGATTTGTGTTCACATAAACACTGTTGAATTTGTCCAGTAACAAAGAACGAAGTATTCCTGTTTATTGTTCTGGTCCTAGGTATTTTGCACTTTCAAAATTAGAATCATGCCTTTTCCAAAAAGTAGCCTAATATTGCTATCTTAGTAGTTCTTCATCTGTCTAGATAAATATATTTACCTTTTCTGTATTTATGATTCAGATTTTTAGGATGAGTGAAAAATCTGAAGACAAAGATAATATAGAAATATACCTAACTTGGGTTGGAAACTTAGTAGGGTAACTTATCTTGATAAGTGGGGATGTGCTGGTTTCTTTTCTAAAACAAAAATAAAATAAATGAGAATGTGGATATGGAAAATTTCCTGTTTGCACATTATTTCATTGTACATGATACCAGATAACATTGTAACATATCATTTCAGATACAACAATAATTTAGAGAGATTTTCTGTTTTAATTATTAATCACAACACACTAAAGACCTGTAAATACCAGGCTATAGGAAAAAGCCATATTCCAGGCACTTGAAATCCTGCATTCAAATGAGGGAAATAATCTATTTATAGATCACTTCCTTTGAATACCTCCTGTTTATTAACACTTGGGCATGACTTTGCAGAGAAAAATTAATTTGATTACATAAGTTGTTCTTACTGAGGGGTCATGTATCGAGAGAATAGATACCAGTAAGAATTCAGAGAAAGTAGGATGACAGCTTTGTGGGTTCAGCCTCAGATAACCACAAAGAAAGCAGAAAGGTAGGAGAAACATAGAGCAAACTCACTTAAACAGCCTTTGTGGTGTCAGAATATTTAAGTAGAAATATATTAAAATAGCAAAAGTAGTTCACAAAAGTAGATTGAACTGCAAGTATATTCTACTCCTTGCTGTCTATTTCTGAAGATGCAGTAGCCTCTCAGGTGACATGACAGCTTTCACGATTCAAGCTCCCCTTGTTTACTCTGTAAAGACTCAAACCTTATGATCAGGCAAAATTTTCAGAAAAAAATAAATTCATGGTGATTTAAAGGCAAATGTTTCTGCAGTATATTTGCTCACTAGGACCACAGTACATTATTGTTGTACTAATTTACAAAGAAATTCAACAGAATTGAATTCTGTTGAACAGAATTTTTCTCTCTTGCTCTCTTTTAATATTATT
The DNA here is from genome assembly GCF_000699245.1 of Pterocles gutturalis. NCBI lineage: Eukaryota > Metazoa > Chordata > Aves > Pterocliformes > Pteroclidae > Pterocles > Pterocles gutturalis. The sequence continues at coordinate 1,616 of NW_010142913.1, read as the reverse complement.
TTCTTCGTGAATTGAACAGTTGCTGCAGTCTGTAGATTAAACTGATATGTTCCCAAGGTAGCAGCCTGCTATCTTAAAGGGAGACTCTTTACTTTGCAAAGGGTTTTATTTATTTATTTGTTTATAATGCATAATAAGGTATATGCATTCTTCATACTCCAATAACCTTGATATTAGGGTTTTTTAGAGTTTCATATTATAAACATATAATAAGGTGTTAGTATCTGTTAAGAATGGGTGCAATGTGATGGAACAGTCATTAAAATTATAATTGTGAAAGAAAAAACATTGCACATAGAATTTAATATTATTATGTAGTAAACGGAATATGCACATTTACATTTGTGGACTGTCAAAACTGACTTTCTACCGAGATCTGGAATCTTTGTTTTTCTTCATAAAGTGAAAGGCAGTGCAAAAACAGAGACAGAAGAAACAGAAATCAGAGCTGATACACAGAAGGTGTCAAATGTTTTTAAGTGCTGTACCAGAAAAATAATAAAAAAATAAAAAAAAAACTGATAAAAATTATTTTAAAAAAATAGATCAAATACAGGCATAAAAACCTAAAAAAACCACATTCTTTTACAGTAAAAAGTCAGTCCAAGTAAAACATGAATGTGAAGCACTACTCTTCCTTTAGATTATCCTTTAAGTTATTCAGTCTTCATTTTGTCCTTCATTCACATTGTTCAGATATAACTGAGTATTTCCCCTTCAAATCACTCAAAAAACTTTAAAATAATGTGTGAAATAATCCACAAGTGTTTGTGCAGCTAAACTATGACTTATACTGGCAGTACACTGTTTAAATCTACTTTGTCACTGAAAATGTCAATGTAACAAGCTGCACAGAAAATCTTTAAGGTTTCATTTACCAACATAGCTTTTTACCCCCTCACAGTTTTTCCTACTTTAAGGAGAAGACTGACATTGAAAAGAATTTAACAATATGTAGTAAAGGAATCAGAAATCAGAGAAAGTTTAAAGCATTCAGTATTGTATGTTGTGCCGTTCTGAGACTTTTTCCACGAGTTATATTCTGCTTGTCAAATTGGTTTGGCAATAAATTAAGTCTGTAACAGAAATGAAAGCCACCTAAACCAGCATTTTTCAAACTCTTCTGTTAGATTTTATCTCCTAGCATATTAGATGTACATTTGCATGATTCATGCAGCTGCATAATACTGCATACACGTACAATTTATCTTTCTCTAAAACCACGCCATAGGCAGTGCTGACTTTTCAGACTCAAACATTCCTTTTCATTGTCTATTCATTACCCATCCTTCCACCACCCAGTCAAATCCCATGCAACGTACTCCCCATCACCACTGGCTAATTCTGCATGTGTTTAGCCAGAGGTGTGTTCAACATATCTTCTCCTTTCCTCATTCCCTATTCCAAATTTAAATCAAAGTGCCAAAATATGGTTCTATAGGATAAGGAGGATAATTTTTTAAATATCCTTTCCTGAATAGTCACTTTTTTGAAAGAAACATTCCACTTTAGGAAATTGTTGCTGGAAGAATACTATTTAATTTGTTTCAGTTAAAGTTGCTATTCTATGATGAATTGTATGATTGCCAGAAACACAGAATCACAGAATCACAGAA
>NW_010142912.1:0-5415 GCF_000699245.1 Pterocles gutturalis | reverse complement strand
TCAGCTCTAAGCAGCTGATCTCGATGATCATAATACACTGCAAATTCTTATCTCATGAAATGTTCCCTTTTCATTTCTTTCCTACTTTCGTTCATCATGAAACTTTCTAACTGCTTGTTTACTGATATTTTTATTTTGCATTTTTATCCTTCATTTCTTAAACTGACTTTTACTTTGTTTCCTATGTATTTTTTTTCTTTTAACGTCCCCTACTCCTATCACTTCCTTCCCAAAGAAAACATGAAAGCAAACTTTGCTGCTCCTTGTAATCATATCATCCAAATTAAGACCTGTTACTTGAGAATTAGTTTACTAAATACTTTTAGTGTTTATATGAACTGAAATGTATCAGGGTGGAGGAAACAAGTTTTAAATAAAGAAATACAGCAGGAACGTATGGGAGTTTCATTCTGTGGAGAGTGGGTTGCTATGGCAACAGGATTTAACTGTGTTTAATAAAGCAAGATGAATTTACAAAATTAAACAAAAATCCCATTCAATCTTTAAATGAGGAATGACATGTGATACTTTCTTCTAAACTTATTCTATTTACATCTTTGAGTAATTTTTGTCCAAACAGAAATTTATGATTGACATATGCAAAATTAATCTGACAAGTAACAAATATATCCCAATAACCTTACTTAAACTATATGTTAAAATTCTGTGTCAAAAGCTGTAAAATACGCATGTGATTTATTCTTACTTATAACTGCTAAACACCTTCTGAAGTATAATCAGAAAATCCATATCAACAAGCTGTTGAAAATTTCACTCTGCTTTGTAAGCACATTCAAGTATTTGATTTGTTGAGTCACAGATACATAAATCCAAAATAATATAATTGAGGAAAAAATGCAGGACAAAGAAGAAATGCAAAAAATCCTCTTGGATTCAGAAATCCGTGCTCTTTTCCTCTCTTTCTGAGGATGAAACTTTACATCAGCTCAAACACATAAAAAGAACATGTTTTTCAAAAGATGGTAAGGATTTATGGATCAAATGATGAATAAAATCTCAAGAGTTTCATGAGTTCCAATAACTGTTAAACAGAAGTCTGAAATTTTCTGTTAGTTTTGTGACTCATTTAAGGCTGTATTTTACATATTTAATTCTTTGTTTAAATTCTATGTTTTATAACATGCGTTACCTCTCATCTAGGAGTGCTGCAGTACTCACTAGATTTGGTAGAAATTTCACTTTAATCTTTGGTTGTTGGATTGGAACTCTAAAAAATTGTCTTTAAAGGGACAAGATCAGTCAGGTTTGGTCACTTATGTGAAGATGACTGAAATTTTTACATGGTAAATTTCTATCTATTAGATGACACACTAAGAAGAGTAAATTAGAGGGGCCCAGACATAATGGATTTGACTGTAAGAGGCTTACTCTTCTGAGGTAAGAATCTAGCCCATATTTTTTTCAAGTAGAAATGTACTCTGAACTGCTAACATTCCCAAAATTTTATTAAAAAAAGCAACACTGAACCCTCTCAATACAATGGTGGGTATAATAGAACAGACTAAGGGCAGAGTAAGAGAAGGTGAAAAGAACAAAAATGGCAGATCTGCCCTTCTCAAATTTACAGTTAAGATTTTAGTATTAATGCTCTAAGATATCTTGAGGGAACTTCAGTTACAGAAATATGAAGGCACAAAGCTTACTTGATTGTTTGTTTGTTTGGTTTTCTTAATTGCAACATCTACAAAGCTATGAATATGATATTAGTACAAGGCTTTAGGGGACCTGGAGAAAAAAGTTGAGAACTTGATATAAATTTAAAAGATTACAATTCCATTTCTATATAATTTCAATGTAACCATTAATCAGCTGCACAAAGATTCCCACATCAAAGAGAAAATTAATTAATTCAAGCATTAAACCACTATGGATAATTGAAATGATTCATTTAAATCAAGATCTGATCACACAATCTGTATGATTCCCGCTATCATACTCATTTATACCAACAAAAGATATACCAATATCCTATGTAGATAAAATACTTGCTTTGTACACCTTAGATTTAATCAGAATTTATAAACTATTTGAATTTTTGTATGAATGCTATTCTAAAAGTATTGTTAAAATTGCGAAAGTTTTTAAAACCTTTTATTTAATGTACAATTTTTCTGTAAAACTTGATAAAAAACATTCAGTGTGCAACCCAAATAAATACAGGAATACTGAGCTATCCAGTTTGGTTGGTTTCTTGGGGACAGCACATGGGATATGAAACCATTTTTCCTCTAACATTAGTGAGCTTTTATTTAACTAATAGATGTGTTTTTAAGCAATTATTTCTCAAAATTAGAGGATTTTCTACCCCGCCATTATAGTCAGTTCTTCCTCTACCAATGAAATAGAAGGGTAAATGCATAAATTATATCTAAACTTTTAAAAGTTAAAAAGTTAAAAGTTAAAAAATGCATACATGATGTAGAATAGGAATACGCATTCTCCTTGGCTGTTGTTGCCACTCACTGAAGGACATTTAGCACACTGTTTAATGTTCAGTTTGAATATTACATAATCCTTGGCCAATCTTTCTGCTTTAGCTTTTACCTTACTCTCATCACTCTGTGCTTTGAATATTTTCTAAATACCAAATGAAAGAACACTTTCTTTACACTTGTGTTTGTAAAACTAGTTATTCCCATAGGTTATTGAATTCATCAAAATACGATAAACTGCTTAGATACACTCTAATCATGCAGGTGAGTTTAGGGACCAGTCATTCAAACTAGGGAATCAATCCATTATTTATATGACAGTAATCTAGAAGAATTTCTGTTTTGACACAATTACATTATGTTTTCTGACTAGCAATATCGAGTACATTCTAAGTTATAGAACATTATGGAGGAAATGGAAGAACAGACAAACTAAACTTTAAAAAAAACTCTTAAGAATCCTTAAAATGGTTTTACAAACATTAATCAAGTAATATTCCTCAAGAATTAGTAATATTATTGGAGATCTTTCTCAAGTAATAAAAGCTACTGGAGTCTGTGACATCAGTATAGACAGTGAAGTTCAGCCCAAATGTGTGGGTGAGTGCACTGAAATACTGTGTGTATTTCATTAGATTATTTTACTTACTAAATCTATCAAGATTAAGAACCATATGCAGTGAAAACTCAAGAGTTATGATTTTATACATAGTGATTTATAGTAAAACACCACTGCAATTTTCTAAAAAGACAGATCAATACTCCAATGCACTAAATGTGTAAGTTAGTGTTATTAAGCATCATAGTATTGTTTATTAACCTCAGGCATGCAGGCTAAGCTTGTGTAAAAATATTGGCCGTTATATGTCAGCAACTGAATTGCTGTGTTCATCATAAGGAACTGAAATCTGACATATTACTTAAGTGCTTTAGCTTTTTTCCCTTGAGAAAGATAGTGTAAGCTAATCACAATATGCTGCATCTGAATACGAAGTCATATCCATTTTATTTCATTTTTATGTGAAAGGAACATTTTCCTGACAATTTCTTTTCTAAGCTATTTCAAGCATTTGGTTTTACTGTAATTTAGAAAATTAGCTATCTGTAACAGTAAATTCCATGGAATTATTTCAAGAAAACAAAAAAAGTTTTCAGTAGTTGCCACTGCTAGTATTTGTTCTACTGAATACCTGGCACTTGACCAAAAGAGGAGATAGAAGAATATTAAAAGCAGAGAATATATAATCACAGAATCACACCATGTCTATGTTCAGACACTTATCTGGTTAACTTTTAAATATCTTCAAGGATGGGGATTTCACAATGTCTCTTGGTAACTTCTCTTAAACACTCTGTGATATTTTTTTCCGTACATCCAACTGGAATTCTCTTGTAGTCTGAAATTATTGCCTCTTGTACTTTCACTGTGCGTTTCTCAGAAGAGTATCATTCCTTCTTCTCTATAATCCTTCTTTACATAGTGGAAGACATGAGTTAGATGTCCCCTTAGATCTTCCCCACACTAAATAAACACACTTCCCACAACCTCTCATCATGCCTCCAGGCCCCCAAGCATCTCAAAAGTCTTGCAGCAGACTCTCGCCAGGTTATCAATGCCTCTTTTTTATTGGGGAGACTAAACTGGATATTGTGTTCCAGACATATTATCTTAAGTGCTGAAGGAAGGGGAATATTCACTTCCAACCTCACTGCCTCATTCTTGCTAATGCAGCCAAGTGTGTGTTCAACTCCGAATACTGAAAGGTCACGTTGCTAATTCATGTTCCATTTGTCCACCAGGACCCCCAGGTCCTTTTCTGTAGAGCCACAGACAATTCCCAGCCTGAACTGACAAATGGAGTTGTTCCCTCCCAGGTGCAGCATTTGCTGCCCCAGTGTGGTGTTATCCACAGGTCTGTAATGGTGAACTTTATTACGTCATCCCAATGTGGATGATGTTAACCAGTCTCAGCACCTGTACTTATCCCTGAAGAAAACCATTCATATTGGGCTACTCAGAATTCAAATAATTGACTATCACTCTTTAAGCCAGCAGGCCAGCCAGTTTTACTGTAAGTTTTCAGTCCACCCAGCTAGCTTGTATCCCCCTAGCTGGCTGATTGACTCTTACAGGAGACACTGCTAAAAGCCTTGATGAAGTCAAGATAAATGAATCTAATATTCTGTCCCCATCCAAAGAGTCAGTCATCCCATTGTAGAAGGCAATCAGGTTTATCAGGCAGGATTTGTCCTTGGGAAATCCAACACTGAATGTTCATTGTCGTCTTCTTGTCCTTCGTGTGCCTTGAAATGGTTTGTAAGATGACTTGTTCCAGAATTTCCTATGATCTGAGGGAGTATGTAATTCCTCAGCTTCTGCTCTTTCAGCTTGAAGATGGGGTGTGACACTTGCCTTTTTTCTAGTCATGGGGAACGTTCCTGGATTGCCACAATTTTCCAAAGCTTATAGAGAGTGGACAGTTGCCTCAGCAACATTTTTTTTTTTCTTTTTGCTGCCTGCATTGTCCTATGAACTTGTACATGTCTGTTTTTATATACATCCTCTTTGAACTTCAAAACCTTTTTTTGAGTGAAAGAATAACCTTTATCCAGTTCAGTGGATTTGTATAATTCCACTATGCAAGTGTTCAGTGGTAAGCCCATATTGGGATAGTGTGATAACACACATATATTGTCCCTGGGTGATAAACCATGGAAATATCCATATTTCTAGTAGGTACCACACTCATCTATTTTAGAATTCATAGAATCATAGAATGGCCTGGGTTGAAAAGGACCTTAAAGATCATCTAGTTTCAACCCCCCCAGCTGTGGGCAGGATTGCCCACGGGAGCAGGCTGCCCAGGGCCCCATCCAGCCTGGCCTTGAACACCTCCAGGGATGGGGCATCCACAACTTCTCTGGACAATGTACCAGTGCCTCACCACCCTCTGTGTGAAAA
>NW_010142911.1:0-6841 GCF_000699245.1 Pterocles gutturalis | reverse complement strand
TATTATATTATACTATACAGTATATATTATTTCATGTTATATTTAAGACTGAACAAGCTTGTAAAGAGTCTGAGGCCTGTATCTGGCATTGAGCATGCACAAAATGCACTTGAAAAATGAATAAGATATATTACCAGAAGCAGTTTCAATGACACTTGCAATAAAATGAGTGATTGTGAAAGACTTTTTTATAGTGTTGATAGGTTTCCATATTTGAAAGGTACCAAGCACATTCCGAGTACTGTTGTTGAGGAGGAATACCTACTCATTGTTAAATAGGTCTGTTCATAGTGTGATCTAAGTGTGCAGCAGTGCATTCCAATGTTTTGCTGTTCTGGTTCAAGAATGAAAGGCTTTCTGGTATGGCTGATTACCGTTGAAAATTACATTTTGGTAGAAAGGGGAAAAAGTCTTCTTTTATGTAAAAGCAAAATAATGAAAACTGTTAATTTTCAAATGCTGTAAATAGACATAAATACAATTAAAATATGAGAAATCGGAAGTATTAGTGCTGATTTTTTTTTTTTTTAAGATGAAGGTCAGAAAGAGATTCTATGAGAATTAAAGATGTAAATTTCAACTTCCTTGTACTTTTTTGCTCATTTTCTTTTCTGTGCTGTCTTCCAGAACTAGCTCAAGTTAATTCACATTCTAGGATCTGTATGATTACGCCTTTGTAATAAAGGAACTGTATCATCAATTCTATAATTGATGATACAGGCTTTAAAACCCATGCATCTGTACTGTCTTTGTCATCTTGTTGATATGTCTGGTAGAGGTTTGCTGTAACTCGGTAACTGAGGAGAGCTTAAATATTTAGTATTAATTAATGTTAGGTATTGGCCAGTAACTGGAACTTTACCTGTATAAATACATTGTCCTTGGAAAGGGAGTGTAATTAATATGAGCTGAGTGGTTGTTTCTAATGTCCATTGGCTAGAAGCCATGACTGTGTTTTGGCCTGAAGAGCTAACGTTCCCAACTAGGTGAAGCAAAAATATTTCACGCAGGACAGTAGGGAGTATCAGAGAAGTGAGAGAAGGAGCATTGTTGGGACAGGAGGATAGAGACTGGGGTTGAAAAACTCCGAGAGGAAGGAAGAGAGCCTTGACACATGAGCACGTAGAAACCAGGTAACAGAAATTCAGATTAGTTTTCGTGCACTTTACATCTCTGCTCCAGCTCTTCATAACCTGCCATGTCACTGGAGTGGACACTGAGAATTCTGCAACTGTTTTTATTTAAAATTATTTTATAGGTTGCACTTCCAGCAGATGAAGTCTTCACAGGTCTGAAGCCAAGAACTGGAAAAGCTGCAAAAGTATGTGATAGATTGCATTTATTTTTCTTTTTGCATATCCTTTAGGCAATAGATGAGGGTAAAGGGAAAAGTGATGTACTTTTAGTAAGACTTGAAAAAGCGTATCTTGAAAGGTGGCCTGTCATAAGTAAGGTTGGTGTTTCTATATTTTCAAACTGTTAGAGTAAAACGGTGCAATTGAGTGGGGTGGATAGGTTGTGATTTCAGTTCTGTTCTACAACAGCAGCTGGTAGCTTCAGTTGTACACTGTAGTTTATCTTCCTGAATAGAGAAAATTCAGTCATCAGGGCAAGATTTTCATTTGGTAAGAGCACGTATGCTAGATCTTATATGTGGTGTTAGATAAAATTATTTAAAATTATTTAAATAGAAAGTTATTGCAAAGTACTGGATTAATATCAGTTGAAGTTACAAGTTTAATTTATTTTTCATTACAAACTTAGAGGATTTCATTTCTGCCTGTAATTTGCACACTGGATAAGTAAAAAAAAATCTCTAGATGTAAGTAACAGTCAGTGTTAAAAATATGTAATGTTTTTGCTTTCTTTCTTTTTAGGAATATCCATTTATTCTTGATGCCTTTCAGAGAGAAGCTATTCTTTGCGTAGATAATAACCAGTCTGTGTTAGTGTCAGCTCATACATCAGCTGGTAAAACTGTTTGTGCGGAGTAAGTAATTTTCTGCCAGGCTGTAATAAGAGAATGGTGTGATGTTTGTCCTGTCATTTTGTTGAACTGTCGGTAGCTATTGTGTCTCAGTTTCTTGATACAAAATTTGGACCGTCAATGTTAGAATTGAATTTTGTACTCTTGAATATAACAACTATTCTTTCATCTTGTTTAGTGGATAGTGAAAGACTTACTTTGTGTTTAAGCTTACCTTTTATTTTTAAACAATCTGGTTTTCCTGAGATGTTTTTATATAGATTGAAAGTTTCTGCAATACAGGTTTGCATTAATTTAGAAAAAGATACCTTTGTTTTCTAGTCCGTAGCTATAACTAATAAGGAGTTTCTTGTGTGTTGTTTTTGCTTTGTCAGAAGCACTGGTTCGATTTAATTTGCAACTTGGTGTTTATTGGGGAAGAAATGGTATCATTCCACTGGTGTTTGGAATTGCTTTTTTTTTTTTTAAGCAGAGGATTAGAGGAAAAGACTATGCCCTGAGTGTCTTCTCTGCATTTACAACTTCAGCATGTACAATGTTTGAATACAGGTATGCCATTGCCCTGGCTTTGAGGGAGAAACAGCGTGTGATATTTACAAGTCCAATTAAAGCTTTAAGTAATCAGAAGTACCGTGAGATGTATGAAGAATTTCAGGATGTTGGTTTAATGACTGGGGATGTCACCATTAATCCTACAGCTTCTTGTCTGGTGATGACAACTGAGGTAAGATCAGACATTAATTCTTGATTTGTTTGTGTTTACTTCTACTCTTTTTTTGATTAAGAAAGTCTGATACTGGAAGGTGAAAGTTATCATAATAAGACCAATTAAGGTAGAAAATGTTATAAAGTTCATTATGTCTCCCTTTAATGTTTTAACTTTTGGATATTGAAAAAGTTTAATCTCTGTGAATTCATGCTTTTGGACTGTCAGTAACTTTCATTCTCACATGGAGAAAGGCAGAACTTAATTTCCTAAATCCTTAAGACACCAAGTTTTCTTTGGATAGATGTGAAGTACTGGAAGTCAGTCAGACTTACTGAATCCTGTAGGGTCAATGTTTTTTTTCCAGAGAAACAAAACGAGGAGAGGAAAATTATTCAGTGATGTTTGAGTTGATCACACTAGATGCTAGTTCTCCAGGAACATGCAGCTTTTCATCTGTGGTAGCAAAAGTACTGTTGGGACAGTTGTCATACATCTGTTGTAGAAATCTGTGCAGCCATGAGTTGGAATTTTCCTCTTTCTGTCTTTACCTCAGAGGAGTAGAAAGTTTTATGGAGAAAACTTTGGTAGGGGAAGATCGCAGTGGAGAGACAAGATGACTTGATTTCTGACAAAAGATTTCCTCTTAATCACAGAGAGGTTGTCTATTGGGATGAGAGAAGAAGAAGGCTTGGCAGAATTAGATCTGTAGACCAGTAACAGATACGCTGCTACACAGAGTCTGGGATAAAATTGTTTTTTCTTTCGTGTTCATACACTTCTCTTGCAGGGAAACCGGTTAATCTCATATCAGGAGATTTGTTAGATTGGAATAAACTTGGAAAGCATCTCACAGCCAACCTTTAAATGCTTTGAAATTTTGTGCAAAATAAGATCTCACATTGCCATGTAAATGTGAACCAGAAATTCTGAAAGTTTCTTACTGACAGCTCTGTAACACATGACTGTTTGTTGTTATTTCATGTGATGAATCTCAATTTTTTTTCTGTTTCTAGATTTTGAGAAGTATGCTCTACAGAGGTTCTGAGGTTATGCGAGAAGTTGCATGGGTTATTTTTGATGAAATCCACTACATGAGAGATTCAGGTATCTTATATATATAATTTTTATTTTCAATAGATTTTTTTTTCACGAGGAACATTTTTTTTTCTTTTAAAGAATTAAAGCTTTATTTTTCTCTCTTAAAATCAGCCATCTTTATGCTAAATAATTGGGAATTTGTTTTCTACTAAATCTATATAAGATAGTTACTGTGTGTCATGGTCTGCATTTTATTAGCCAAGTCAAAAGCCAGTTTGAGGGTGTTTGGTATACTTTATTTGTGTAGTGAAGGCTTTTTTTCATTTTTGTTTTATTTAGTCTTGAAGCATGCTGTTCTTTGGCTTCAGACCTGAAAAACAGGCTTTAATGACATACGTTTCCCATGTGACTTTTCCGTTTTCAGAACGTGGTGTGGTTTGGGAAGAGACGATTATTTTGCTCCCTGATAATGTTCATTATGTGTTCCTTTCTGCAACTATTCCAAATGCCCGTCAGTTTGCTGAATGGATCTGCCATCTTCACAAACAGGTAATGTTTCTGATGTGCCATACCTCTATCCTTGTCTTGTGGCGTGATACTGTCTCTTTGGTTGATGAGAACTGAACTTTTCAGCATCTTTTCATTCGTCATCTTACTGCTTATAAATTATGATATAGATCATGCCTGCCTTCTCTTGTACTGCTAGCTTTTGCAGCTATACTGGCTGTTGGTTCTACGTAACAACATCAAAGCTGTTTCTTTAAAGTTTGTTTTCCACACTTACTTAGACACCATCTTGATTTCAACAACTCTTCTGAATTATGAAACACGATGAATGTACTATGATTTTCAGAGGGCTGAGAGACAAGAAGTTACTTGGACAATATGTTCAAAGAGCTCTGTAAAGAGGCCATGCAGAAATGAAAAGTAAATTATAAAACCATAGGAAATACTGTATATGCATGCAAACAAATTGAGAAAAGAGAAATGTGAGAAATCTATACTGTTGTGTAACCATTAGATTTATTTTATTCTGTTTTTTTGAGAGATGCTTTTGCAGCAAAGGATATGGGAATTAGAATTGGGGAAGTTAATATCCACAAGAGGTTGGTCTGATTTTAAAAATACACCGAAGATTGATTCTTACGTTGTTGGTGATGAAACACTAAACATTGACTTTTTTTTGCAAAACACTAGATTGTGGTTTTTTTAAAGTAGGTTTATGCAATATTTAATGTTTTAAAGGACGTGTTTTGCTTGTTTTTTTTCTAAACAAGCTTTTTCCATGCATTAAAACCTTAAATGTCTTTTTCAGGTGGTGTAAGAAATATTGAAGTCTTTTTTACAAAATAGAAATTAACAGCTTTTCCTTTTGGTTTTAAATGTTGTTAGAATTTTGAGTCTGTGTAATAGTACAGGAGGAGATACTACCTGTTCCTGTGTTCATGAGAAAGAATTTTTGTAGCCAACTTGTGTTGTTCTAAAGGATTGGCAAACTTTCAATGCAAAAAAAACCCAACCAAACAAAAAAAACCCCCCAAAAACCAACAATGCAATTAGTACTAAAGCTATATTCAGGAAAGAAAATTTGTTATCTTAGTTTCTTACTTTCCCATTTTTAGAAATTTTAATGCCATCAAGTGTTTTTACAATGCAATTAGAAACATTAAATATTTATGTTTATGCTATTCTTTCTTTATAGCCTTGTCATGTGATTTACACAGACTATCGACCCACTCCACTGCAGCATTATATATTTCCAGCAGGAGGAGATGGACTCCATCTGGTTGTTGATGAAAATGTAAGGAATATTCAGTTTGTGTGAGAGGTCTTCTTTCATGCATATCAGTCATGAGCTTGATCTCTTGCAAAATTTGTATTGGCTATACAAAGGATGTTTGTGTTAAAATGAAGTACAAAGGGGTAACACTAATCTCTGAATTGCTGTTAGAAATTTGGAGTCTTCTAGAAGAGATTGGTTTTATGTCATGTAGTCAGCTGAGTAATGCTGAGATGTCTTAAGTGCCCTCATCCTTGCTCTGTTTTCTAAAGTGCATGCTGCTTTCTGCAAATCTGCAAAGGAACTGATGTTTCTTTCACTGTTTCTCACTCAGAAGAAGATGTAGTATTTAAATTTTACTTCGGTTGAGGGTGCAAAATATGTCTCTGTCTTTAGGTGATTTTGAACTAACTTGTTTAAAATTCGTCATCGTCTTGCACAGCAGTAGCTAATGCCATAAACAGCAGTACTACACTTGAAGCTAGATCTTAATTGGGCAGTGTAGTTTCAAGTAGACGTTCCTAAATGTCAGTTTTGGTATTGTGTCATCCAGGAGGCCTAGTGTGGTTTTGATGGTGTGGTGGATAGAACAATAACTTCAGAGACATCAGTGTAATTCAGAGCTGTGCCACTGACCTAGAAAACTCACTTGCTAGTTTATGCATTGTTCTTGTCCTTCTGCATATAAAAATCTGGAGTAATGGTACTGCCTATGCAAAGCGCTAAGTATTTTAAGTGGGCTATGTAAGGCGTAATTGCTTACAAAGGTTGTGTTTTATATCTAGGGAGATTTCAGAGAAGATAATTTTAATACAGCAATGCAAGTGCTTAGAGATGCCGGAGACTTAGCAAAAGGGGACCAGAAAGGCAGGAAAGGAGGAACAAAAGGTGAGTTTGAATCCAATTCTAAAGTAACTTTTCTTATAATACAAGTTGTATGCAAGCTGTGCTTGTGTCTTAATTATTCCATAAGATACTTTTTTACTAAAATTACATTTAAATTAATGTAATCTCTCTGCAGGTCCTTCCAATGTTTTTAAGATTGTGAAGATGATAATGGAAAGGAATTTCCAACCTGTGATTATTTTCAGCTTCAGTAAGAAAGACTGCGAAGCCTATGCTCTTCAGATGACAAAGTTAGATTTCAATACAGGTAGAGATAAATAAAAAATATAGTTTTATTCACTTGTAGTTTGATGTGAAACGTTACTCTGGTTAGGTATTTCTATTTCCTTTCTGACTTTTTGTGTAAAAACAAATGAAAAGTATGGATTTTCTACTGTCCTAGTTTTGATCCTGGCTGGCAGCCAAACACCACAACAACTGC
>NW_010142910.1:0-11173 GCF_000699245.1 Pterocles gutturalis | reverse complement strand
CTTTAAGTTAACTTTAACCCACGACAGCTCCTCTACACATTTAAGCCTTATCTTCAGCAAGTAAGTGGTGCACTGGTTTTGCATCAGCTCTCTAAATGGGTTGAACTCCAGTCAGGGCAGAAAGAAAACTCAATTGGTGTATGGGATTTTGCATCAAGTTCAGTCATCTACTCTCCAGTTTGGTTAATTTCTTGTTTCTCATTCATAATAGAAAAAATTAACCCCAATTATCAGTTTATGAGACAATGCTGGTAGAAGGCTATTGTATTTTCCATTTAACAAATTCCTTTCTCTATTTATCTGCAAAATAAATTTAGAAAGTGGACGCTTGGCATAACAAAGTACCACATAACTGCTCCAATATCCCTACAGCACACACACAGGAAAAAGCCCCCCAAACTTCTGGATGAGAAAGTTTTGAGCTACGGGAATTATCAACAAGGACTCTCGAAGGTGAACGCATTGCAACAGGACTCCAAGTCAGTGTTGAGTTTCATATCAAAATAAAAAATAGTGAGTTAGGAAACAGCTACAGGGTAACCTGATTTGAGTGATGGAACTTTTCCTTAGTTCATTCCCAGTCTTTCATCCAGGGGTGAAACTTTTTCTCTATTTTGCTGAACCTGGTTTCCTTCCTCACCCCAGGTCTCTGCTTTAAGAAAAAGGCCTGTGTTCCTCTCTACCACTTGCTTAGAAGGAATAATCAAGAGACTATTCACTCCCCTCTCAGTGAGGCTCCTGTCTGATGCCTCTGCAGCAATGCCATGAACACCAGCTTCTAAGGCTGCCGGGTTTTTAAAGAAACAGAAAAAAAGAAACAGTGCACTGTAGGTCCATGTGAGACAGTACTAACAAGCAGAAGACTTCACTGATTACATTCTTGCTGTAAAAATCTCTGTGAACTGGGGCAAACTAATGTACAAGAAAAAAGTGGAAAGGCATTCGGGATTTCCTTTGTTGACCGAATTGTTGAAAAATTGGCCAAGATGGATACAATTCTGATGTCTTGAACCCTCAGGTGACCTCAAATCCATATCAAGTTCCATGCAAGCTGTGAAAACATGTTGCCAGACTACTACAAGGAGGCTAGATTTGTTTAAAATGCTTGATTTTTGCGATGCGTAATTATTTTGACAACTTAAGCACCATTCTGAGGTGATCAAAGCCATTTTGCTCTTAACTGGATTGGGCACAAATGCAGATGCTGGAGTCAACTACGTTTCTGTGTCTACATCAGGACAGTTGCATACAAGGCAACCTCACTTCAAATACATGTGGAAGACCCTATAAGTGTATTCTTGTGGTCCTGCGATGATCGGTAATACTTAGCAGGGCTGGTTTCCTGTCTCCCAAAGGACTGAGCTCAGTCAAAACATGTAACTGATAACACACTTGTGTCAGACATCTTGCTATTAAGATACCAAATATATAATAAATATTAGGCCGAGTCTTTAATGTTGTTTTGCTCCATCATGTGGGTAGAAATCAGGCTTACATTAGTTCATGCGCTTGTGCAGAAATCTGAAGCCCACATCTCCATCCGTCTTTGACTAGTGGGTTGTCCGAAGGAGAAGAATTTGGTGTTTGAAGAAACAAAGTAGCTTGAAAAGGAAGCTTCAGACTAACTGTCATTTTCTTTATCATGGTTCTTCCTTCCTGGCTGGGCAAAGATTAAAACACTTGATCAACATTAATATTTACAGTACTAATATTTACAGTTTGAACTGCAGACTGCAGAAATTGTGAGGGTCAAAATCCCATATGTTTGGAAAAATTCTAACCAATCCATACTGTTCCTTGGCCTCTGAATCTGACTTCTGCTGCTCTCCTTCAAATGAAGATGGAATTCTCAGTGAATAGACCTTGTCTTGCTAAAGACTAGTGCTAAAAACAGTGTTTGCAAGTTACACCACTCAAAAGTCTTTATAAATTGGAAGACAGACAGCAACATTTAGGTTAATAGTGATGTACTAAATCTTGGTAACTAATCTTCTGTCACTAACACATTCACTCCAATACACTTCCTCTCTTGAGGCAGAGCCTTGGGGTCACAGGGTGATTCTTCTGTTCCTGGAAGAGTTTCTCATACCTCCCTATCAAGATCTCAGAGCTCCAGACCTATCACCAAAGAATTACCTCACTTTCTGAAGTGACTACTCATCATAACAGCTGGAAGTTGGGTTAAAATTTATGTGTTGGCATAAAAGAGTACTGTGAGGAAGACAGCAGAACAACTATCTAAAGAGTGATAGTGAAAGAGGACTGGGATATACAGCACTGGTTAGTCTTGTCCTTATTGTTATGTACCATAGGCAGGCAAAAGTGAAAATCTTCTGAGTGTTGATGACGTTGGGAAGTTCTGAATTTAAGCACTTTTTAATCATTTCTGTATAATTTAACAAAAGCTCCCTCACACTGACCCTGGGTTTTTTTGCACTGTCTTATTTTTTCAAGGCTTTAAAGTTTAGTGCAGCAACACACGATTATGTACAATAATTTACTTCTAAGCACTCCCAGAACAGTAAAATGAGTTTAGGTTCATGGTCCAAGCAATAAAAATTGCTACAAGCAACCTGAACTTATTGCCCACATTCAGTGTGATCATGATCTACACACACTGTCTGCTGAACGACAGTTTATCAATAATTCTAATTGATAAATTAGAATTTTGTTAGCAATTCTAGCTAACAAAAATCTCAGCCGAACAAACAAACAAAAAAACCCAGGAGGAGCTTTACAGAGTGAAAAGGGTTAGCATGCATTTCCAGAATGAAAATTACACTACAGACCATAAATGGTCTTACTGATATACATTCAATGTATCTCAATATTTGTCCACAAAGAATTGAAAAATCTGTCATTCTTCAAACTTAATTAAGCATATTCAAGGACAAATAAGTCTAGATGAACATAAACTTTAACATTTTCTATAATAACCCAATAAAACCTAAGCTTAAGGGGACATAATAAGAATTAATTAAAGTAATTCTTTACAAATATTCTAATGACTGGATCTTTTGAAAATTGGAGAGTTTGCTGTAATTTATTGCTGGGAAGAGAATTAAATATTTTTTTCTAGGAAAGTTCCCCATTAATTTTAATAGTCTGATAATTTTAGCATTATAAGATCAGTACTAGTCCACCACGAAATTTTAACCATGTGCTCCAAAGCCTGGTTATTTAAAAATGAGATTAACAGAATTTTTAAAAATACATAATAATTTATTTTTCAGTAGCCTTGGTTTTACTAATATTGAAAAGGAAAGTAGGGGAGGAACCCCTGAGAAGATCACCTTGAGACAGCTTTGGATTAAAAAATTAAAATATGATCAAGTCACAAGAAATTTAAAAAAAGGTAGAAGTTATTGAAATGTATGAAGTCTGCTCCACTATCACTAGTGCAAGGTCCCCATCCGTAATTTTTTTTTTCTTGCTCTTATTTTTTCAAGGCTTTAAATTTTAGTGCAGCAACACATGATTGTGTATAATAATTTACTTTTTATTATTTACACAATTTATGTATCATTTATATATTATTTATAATATTTACATATTTTTTACTATTTATAATAATAATTTACCAACAAGGAGAGGTCACCTCCTTTCTAACACTGTCTGAGAATTCAAGGAACCAAGCAAGGCTTACTTACCTAGGTATGAAATATATTTTGCCTCTATATCTCAAAATTATTGTCAAAACTATTGCACTGTCATTTGTGTTTTATCTCTCAGTTAGAAAATACAAACTGAAGACAGAAGACTGCTATTGTTGCCATTCTATTTCGAATGACAATTCAAAGAATTTAACATTTTTCAGATAAAGACAATGAATTTGAGAATTAATTCAATTCAAAAAGTGTTTTAAAATATCGTCTTCAATGCTTATATGATGAGGAAGCAAGGCATTTGTTTTCAAATCTGTCTTGAAGTGGTTTTAGAATCACAACAATATTAAATGAATGAAAAAAACCGGAAAAAGTCTGTGAAAACATAAAATTGTCTCAGTTATATACATGTTTTATCTACAGAGGTGATGGAACATCACATATATAACATATATTATATCTGAGAACGGCAACTACAGAGTTTTCTGAGGTCTTATTAAAAGGGGTTGGGTTTTTGTTTGTTTTTTTTTCTTGGCTTGTGGTGTAAACACGGAAACTAGAAACATTACTTTAAAACACACTTTGGAACTATTTCGAGTAAATGAACATAGAGTCAGAAATGCTACATGAACATATCTTAGCAATATTGTGGAAGACTCATAAAGTTATTAAAAATAATTTTACTAAGAAAATTCCTGGCAGTTCTGTGACATTAATCTCTGCTGGGCAGTTTGTCAAATGAGAACTGGCAAGGCTGAGGTTGAAATATTGAGCCCCCTTGTGGAAGACTTGCTTCAAACCCATCTGTTTCTGAAACTTTCTACAAGGATAAAAATCCTTCTCCTGTATATGTGAAATATTATAAAACCATCCAGGTCACATAATCATTCATTCTTGATTTGAAATAGCTTGTGTTTATTTAAAGAGCCAGATCAGTAACATTTGGAGAAGATTATTACTAAATTTTTAATCATTTATCTCTATCTGTAAGTAAACTGGTTTTAAGCATTAGCACTGTTATCACACCAAACAGAATGATATAGAATCAAGATGAAAACAAAATAAGCATTTTAATGAAGTAAGTTACTCCTTTCTTTTTTAGCTTTGAAATTAAACATAGATATATACTTATTTCTATGAGGCACTGTGCTTTATAAGTCTTAAAAAAAAAAAATTGCTAAACGCACACACTAACAAAAAAGAACATCCAGTGTTTCCAGCACATTCAAGTTCTTACTAGATTGGGAGAGCAGTGAAATTTATATCAAGCTTGTGTCTGCTTTTTTGAGACTGTGGAGTCTCCATCCTTGGAGATACTCAAAAGCCATCTGGATGGGTTCGTGGTCAACAGGGTTTAGGTGGCCCTGCTTGAGCAGGAAGGTTGGACCAAATGACCTCTTAAGGTCCCTTCCAACCTCAATTATTCTGTGATTTTGATTGGATGTTGTTTACCTGGACTTTAGTAAAGCCTTTGACACTGTTTCCCACAGCATTCTCCTGCAGAAACTGGCTCCTCTTGGCTTGGAAGGGCGTACCCTTACTCTTCACTGGGTAAAAAACTGATTTTCTCTGCTGTTTTGGTAAAACGTCCGTTGTTAGCTTAGGTCCTTAGGCTCTCTGCTTCAGTCTTCCCAAAAAAAGGACGAGGGCTATGACAAGTTGTCAGCATCTTGAGGCCTTCCTGGGAAAAATATAATGTTCATGGTGGAAATGTCTTCCTTCCTTTTGCTGGGAGGACTGCAATGATAATGCTGATGCTTTCTTATTCTTGTGACTCAGGTTCACTTGAGTGTTCTAAACACAATCTACCTACATGCTTTTCCTTTTCATTGGTTCTCAGTTATTCGCTTTCTATTCTGTAAAATCAGTTTACCTGATTCATAAGATTGCACTTCTGTAGTGACCACTGATTTATTGTTTTAGTATGGGGCCTCTGGTATCACTCAGTGTCTGCACTCTTTCTGGAGCATATTTATTCTAATAATGTAGTAATCCACAGAAAACTAAAACAAAATTAGGTAATTGCTATCTGACTGCTAGACAACTGCTATCCCAGATAAAAAAGGTAAAATTATCTCAAGCCAATTCAGCTCAAGTTAAAATCAGCCAGGATAATTCCAGATAAGTTATGAGACATCCTGGTCATTTAACAGCAATGACAAAAAATTCACACCTATTTAAATTATATTGTTTATATAATAACAATATGTAATTTTTACTCAGAAACAGTTGATAATATTTCATATTATTATACACAATTATATGATTGCTATATTACTTATAAAATAATTATGCCATCCTTTACCCTGCTATAAAAAAAGTAATCCTATTAAAAACAATCCCTAACTATGAAATGCAGTACTATGAATTGTGTTGTAAGGCATCTCTTGCTAATTCAAAGAAAACATCTTTAACTGAAGATGTATGCAGTAGATAAAAAATATAATAAGTTGTTCACAATAAACAAAAAGGACACCAGATAAAAAAAATGTATATAGACTCAACATTTAACACACCAGGTCTGAATCCAGGATTTATCGGTTTAAAATAAAAGCAAATGCTTCCAAGAAAATAAAACCTTATGACAGGTTTCTGAAAATTTGTATATCCCTGGCAAAATTACACCAGCTACTGCACTGGTAAATACAGTTAAGACACCCTTTAGGATTAGAACTGGACTTGTAAGGGAAAGAAACACTTCTCCGAGTTTGAACCTTTTTAATAACTGTTCCTGTTCCATTTCCTTCAGGAGATCATAAAATTTAACTGCAAACCTGTGGAAAGAAAATCATTCTTTCTTTAACAAACAGAAGAATTCTATATATTAGGAGGCTCTGTATTACTTGTCATGGGAACTTTTGTCATAAATTGCTGAATAATAAGCCTTAACTGCAGTAAAAAATATTTTACAGAAAAAAAACCAGGCACTTTTGTTGCTATGAAAATCTTGTGGTTGCAAAAGAATTAACATTCTTGTCCTGCTGTCAAGCTATGGATTTGCTAAAATGATCACAGCTATCTAGGGTACAATGTCATTACTTGTGAAGGAAATGTGTAATGGATACCATTATAAATAACAAATGTGTATGACAAAAACTTATTGCCTCTTAGTTTTCATAATATTTTTTATTACAATCATATAAACAGAATGGTTGAGGTTGGAAAAGACCGCAAGAGGTCATTTGATCCAACCTCCCTTCTCAAGCAGGGCCACCTAAGAGTACGCCCCTCCAAGCCACAAGCAGCCAGTTTCTGCAGGAGAATGCTGTGGGAAACAGTGTCAAAGGCTTTACTGAAGTCCAGGTAAACAACATCCAATCACAAAATCACAGAATGGTTGAGGTTGGAAGGGACCTCAAGAGGTCATGTGGTCCAACCTTCCTGCTCTAGCAAGGCCACTTAGACCCTGATGACCAGGAACACATCCAGATGGGTTTTGAGTATCTCCAGGGTGGAGAATCCACAACCTCCTGGTTTCCTCAACTAAAACAGGTCATCCAAAAAGATTGTAAAGTTGGAGATATCTAACTCCTGACTAGACAAAGTCCTGGACAACAGAACCAAGCTGATTCTGCTTTAAGCAAAGGGGTTGGCGTAGCTGACCAGGAGATCTCCAGAAGCCTCTTCAAACCTCAACTATTCTGTGATTTTTTATTAGGCTGACAACAGGAGTAGTGATTTTTATGTCATTGTTGTTCTATCATTTTATTCTTTTCCTACTTCTTTTTCACTCCAGGTTGAACTGAAGGTGGCTCTTAGGACATGCCTTAGGTAGAAAAACATCCCAAGAGATTCATTTCAGAATTATCCAAATTACAGCTTGTCCAGAAGTGAAAGGCTTCATGATATTTCTTCTATTTCAAAATTTAAAGGTCAAGTTATAAAAACAGAGCCTAACATTTAGTGAGAACGTTATTAAAGACTGGATGAGATGATTGCTATATTCTTGCAAATCATTTCCTTATGATTTTTGCATTCTGTTTTATCATAAAATACTATGGTCTTTTACAGCAAAAGCCTTAAAGATAGACCTGCTAGGCTGACATGATTAAGACATCGATAGTAATGCATATTTGGGACCTGAATTGTTATCTTTCCCTTCTGTCAATGTATAAAGATTTCCACTGACATTTGTCTTTTTGTGATTTTTGTCACATAGCATACGTTATAAATGATTGGAAAGAATTTAGTAAAGCAAAATGCTTCCAGTATATAATAATATAGTTGGCAGTGCTGGGTCAAGCGATTAGTAATACATAACTCTGGCTAGGCATAAAAACATACATTAAAGTAATAGGAAAAGTGAGTTAAATGCATCTGATATTAAAATGGTTCATTTAGTGGACAATTTACTGAAATATTAAAGTAGTTGTAATCTCTGTGTGGACATTGAGAAATTGATAGCAAGGGTCAAATTTAACTGAGATTTCCTCGCATTGACAGAGTTGGATTTCAACTTAAATAACTTGCACATCATCATATCAAACGGTAGAAATCTAAAGCTGGTGTTTTGAGCTAGAACTGAAAGGAGATCTGCAAAAACAGAATATAGTTAATCTTTGAAGTGTAATTTATTAATGTAAGGTACCTCCAAAAATTTTAAACCTGTCAAGACACCTCGTTATGTTGATATTTGGAGACACAACAGAAAATTTTCCAAGGAAATTCATAGATGCACAGCCCAGCAGTTTCTTAAAGCTCCCCACAACATCCCTCTAGGCTAGATTCTCCAGAGCAAAGCACTGTGCATTTTTGTAAGCATAGGTGCTTACAAAACTTATGTTAAACTTATGTTTTCTGGATTTTTTCTTTCTATAAACACCAATTCTACTTTTTCACTCTGTGTATTCTGAATATTTCTGTCAAGGAAGATGGGCTAAAGCAGGAAGGACCATTAACAAAAACCTTTTATTATTTCCAAAAATGTTTTTATTGTATTACATTGACTTTTGGTAGAGTCTTTCATTTGAGTCAATGCAAACCAGTTTTAAGATATAGCATCTTGCACAAGTCTAACATTTCAAAACCACTTGAAGCTGCTTGGGCAGCTGGTAAATAATTGTAACACAGAATACATAAGCTGTCTTTTACACAGGTCTGCAAAGTTTACTCTTCAGGAATTAAATTTTAATTCAGAAGATATTATCTCCCTGAAGTTAAGTAAAGTGAATATACAATTGATTTTTTTGCACTGTCGTCTTAGTTTAGCTTAGTTTTAACTTCTAGCATAGCCATAAGATGCAAACTGAAGCAAGAGTGAGATTCAAAAGTGTTGTGCCTCCTACGACACAGTTCTCCATTACATTTTTATTACTGTGCATAATAATTTATTTCTAAAGCACTGAACAGAGAGAAAAATCAATGTTTTGCACATTTTGTAGCTCACAATTCTTCAAGAGACCTCAGAGATAAAAAGAGTAGCCCACAACTAAGGTCTAAATGGAAAGATGTTTATACCTACCTGTCTCTGACCACAAGAATCAAACCAAGATTTAGTGCTAGCTGTTTCTACAAGAAAACACAACTATGATGAATTCTCATCAAGGTACATGGGACAGAAACGGTAGGCTTCTAAACTTCATGCTAACTGGCAGTAAATTAAATTAATTAAAATTCCCCGAGTCGAGACTTTTTGCCAGTGACACAAGGTCACAATGATTTGTGTGTTTCAGGATCAAACCCTTGTAGTGAACAGACAGGTCAAAACATCCCTACAGCCAGTAGCAGATCTGTCCACTCAGTAAGAATGACATGCCTTGCTTGCTGCCAGTTCCCTGAAATGCACAGGCAATGCTCCATCTCTCCTGACTTGTATGGGAAATTGTCCCTGAAAGTATAATAAAACAAAACAAACAGCCACCTCAAACAGGAAGTTATCACTCCAAAACATTTAGCATTTCACATTAAAAAAAAAAGTAAAAAGCAGCAACCAACTATATCGTGGTGATCTTTAGAGCAGTTTCCTGATGTATGAGGTTGTGGTCAAACAACCTGATAGTCTAGGTTAAGACTATTAAAAGTATGAAATCTTTTAAAAAGAAATATATCTGCAGACAGCAGATACACAATATTAAAAGGAAGGTGAATTTTTGACTGGTACAGCAAGATTATTTCAAGTTTGGGTCATATTTTCAAGATGTCTAGAAGTTCAGAGGCTAGAACATTTCAGAAAAAAAGTTTTGTTTCTGAAAAAGGACTCTGCTCATATTAATTCTGGCATAAACCAGTATACAAAAGTTTACACATGCAAACCTGCATGAATGCAAATGCTAGCCACCTTGGGAATGATGAGATAAAATGTTCTTTGATGTTCTATTCATTACATCAATTGAAAAATAGAAGATAGATTTAAGAGGAAAATATATTCAGATAACTAAGGCTTCAAAGACACAGTAGGAAAGGTAATTGTTCAAGCATTTTATCTGCTCTCTGATTTTTTTAAGAGTAGAATTCGATAGAAAAATAATAATATTAAAGCACATTTTCTGAGGGCAAAAGTAAAATGTCTTCTGTACAGACAATTTTGCATAACAATGGTCATGATACAGACAGGAGCAGAAGGCTCTGTTTGGTGTTGTCAAATATTGGCTAAAACACGAAGCAAGAACAAAAAAAGAATGTCAGCAAAAAAGACAGACACAACTTTAAACGGAAATATATTTTGGAAGTCCATCCATTTATAGTGATCTAAATTAATATTGTTGAATTTTCATTAGTTTATAGAAGCCTTAGGCCATGTGAACAGTGCTAAAAATCCAGCAACACACTTCAGAGCAGCTTTTCTGGTTATACCACTAATGTCACGCTTAATTTGTGCTTATGCATTGCAATTAAACCTTTTTAAAATTTTCCATATTTTAAAGTAAAATTTACATATTCACATACTTACAAATTCATTCGTACAGCAAGCTCGATGAAGCATGTTGTTAGGGAGTTAGATTGGTTCAATCTATGATCTCCAGCACTCTCTCAGGTTGTCATTTTCAACAGTTAATTCTTTCAGTCTGGGATCTTATCACCTTGCTACTTACTCTTCTGGCTAGATAACTTCAAGCTTCTCGTGCGACAGAACGGAGTACATACTCTGGAAGGATTATTGCTTTATGTTCTTCTTAGATTATTGACTGTTTCACCGTTGTTGTTGTAACATTTCACCATGCTGTAGAAAAGGTCTGTATTTTTTTCCCATTAGAAATCTACCAAATGCAGGCTTACTTTTCATATTTCACATCATTCAAGTCTAAAAATCCTTTCTACCACCATTGCTCTCAAAGGACTATTTACCTGAAAATATAGATAAGGTGTTAAATCTTCCTTGTGAATTTTGAGACAAATATCTGTATTTATGGAGGAAAAATCCAATCATGGAGTAGTTTTCTATGAAGGGCTGTAAGTACTGAACAGTAGAAGCCTGTTTTCCATAAGTTTGATCTTGTGGGAGAGAAGGAGAGGTAAAACCAAGTTAAAGGCCAATAAGAACTGAATTCATTTAAAGCTCCTCCTAAAAGTTTTATCAGAGAAATAATTTTAAAATTTTAAGAATTTAATTTTAATTTTAAAGTAATATA
>NW_010142909.1:0-4443 GCF_000699245.1 Pterocles gutturalis | reverse complement strand
AGCAGTCTGTGCTTAAACCACGACAATCACTTAATAAAATAAATAGATACATACTTCATAGTTTGAAGCAGAAATAAAGCTTTTTCTTCCAGGTCTACACAGGACTGGATGTTCCTGCCAATATGAAAGCATTCCATTTCAGCTTGGAATGCTTCATCTTCACTTGTAATAAGTGTAAGACCTCTGTGGAATACCTGTGGGGTAGATACAGTGTATGTGTGTGTATCTCCATGAACACTGATGTATATGGTAAAGTTATCGGTGGTGGGAAAAAATCTGCTCCCTTTTTTTGTTTAAGAATTGTACAGTTAGGACTGAACAGTCCAGCTAAATTAGTTTCTTACAGTTTGTTACCACAAATACACCATCTACATTCTTTAAAAAAAAAAAAAATAGGGAACTTTTGTCTGTACCTATCTGGCATGATTTATTTCAAACGTTCTACATGCATACATTTAATAAGCTGAATTATCTCTCAACCACTGTGAGGTTTTCAGAGAATTGTATAAAGGGGAAAAACTGATTTTTCAAGTCTGCTTTTGTAACTAATTTTTCTTTGCACCAAGAATGTTTTTGTCATTGACATTATTATCACAGACTGTAGTAATACTTTGTAATTATGATAGCAATCTGTTTGGTATCTAAATTGCAACATACTGCCTTCTTTCCTCCACCCATCTTTGCAAAAGGATGTCTCCCATTTTTGACAGATCTTTTTATTACATACTTTTAATTTTTTTTTTTTTTTATGAGGCTGTTTCAACCAAACTAACCACAGAAATGTCACAATCACCCTTGATGGTACTTCTCGTATGTCAGGTTCTATTTGACATATTCCTAGACAAAATAGTTTGTATGCTTACAATATAATTTATTGCTGTCTTCAGATGACCCCTGAGCAGAGGGCTATAATATCAGTCCTCCTATAAGTCCACATAGTTGTAGTTTTGTATGGATGTACACCCAGGACTTTGATTGTGCAAGAAGATTAAATGCTCTTGAGGTTACAGAGTGCTCTAAAGACCAACAAATTAGTGCTTCTAATGTCTTCAACCAAATGTGGGATCAAAATGTTCTAAGTGAATTTGCAGTAGTTTTGCTTCTGCACCATGCTGGGACATTCATGTTCTTAGTATTAAAAGGTCTGGATATCCTGACAGATCCAGAGCTATAAAAGTTCTATTTCAGACAAAGCACTTTCTCAGAGCTTTCTTGGGCATTTGAAGTAAACCATCAGGAGTAGTTGGTGACAGCCTGTGATTTTCTATGCTTCAAATTCCAGGCCTCAAGAAACAGCTTTCATTCATTGCCCAGCTTCGTTACTCAGAACAGAAGATGTGTTTTGTGTGTAATAAATCCTTTCCTATTTAGCTAAATCAATATCCTGTGTCTTAGAGGGTGGATATGGTTTTGGATGCAGTTTGATAATAGTACTTGAGCAAAAGACTGAAAGAAATACCTAGATTTGCAATTCAAACGTTCATCTGGTAAAGGCACCAGGACTTTAAAAAACCTTCAAAATTCTATGCAAAGTTCATGCTGTGTCTTCTAACATTAGATGCAGCAGTTACCATAGCCTCTTTACTATACAAAGGAAAGGCCACATGTTTCTCATGCACTTAGCATTATTGTCTTGGATCTGTACAGTAATAATAATTATGAATCTGTGTAAGTATTTTCTGTTTCTCTTCAGGCCTATAGATGGGCTTACTGTTGTGCTTCAGAGTTGCATATTCATTTGTATTTACTAGTAATCATTCCTAAAAGTGTGATAATATATAGTCTATGATAAAAAAACAGACTGCTCTCTTTGTTGGCGAAAACCTTGCCAAGATAGAAAGATACAAAGCATAAACATACAGCAAGTGGTTAAAAACAGTGTGCATTTTGTCTGTGTTTCTCATCAGTGATAAATAATACAGTAGGGCAAACATATGGAAAAGGGTAAAAGAACGCTTGCTGTTACTGGTGTCAGCTGATTTCCTCTGTTGTGCTTATTTGAGTTCTTTCCTTAAAGAGATCTTTTCAGATCACTTTAAGACATACAGTCACCTGGGCATCTTCCCATTATGCAATTAGCACAGAACTAGTAATGCAGAATTTATCAGTATTAAAGGAATATTGCCAAATTGGTTTAGACTAACTCATCCACTTTGAAAAAACTTATGATAGTGTAAGAATTATATATGATGTTGTAACGATGAGGACAAACATTTAAAGTTTCCCCTTTTAAGTGCTTCTAAAGACCTGAAAGTCTTGACCATGGCTTTGTATCTAGGTGACATTTCTATCACAAGGAGTTGAGCTTCCTTGACATTTCCCCTTTCCATCCCCTTTTGTTTTTGTTATCTGTAAGTAAAGATACCTATTAAACTTTTCAATGAGTTGATAAGAGGTTTATATGCAGGAGGAAGATTGCTGCTAGCATGTATATTTTCATTTTAAATTTCATACTGGAAATAGTCTGAATACACATTAAATGCACATTTGCATATATTGGTAAGATAAAAACACTATTTTTTCCCCATTCAGTTTGTATAGGATGACGTTTATTTTCCTCTTTAATGTCAGTAAAAAGGAACAGACTTGTAATACAGGTGTCCTCATTATTATTTTGATTTATACAAGGCCCACCCCCAATTCTGGAATAGCTCAAGATTACAAAAGTAGTTTAAGAGTGCCTCAGCCCTTCTCGCTCTTCTTTGGTTGCTGTGTGGATTCTTTCAGACGCATAGTGTGAAATGTCTCTGTCTGTCCACTTAAGGGGATCATGTCCCCTCAGTGCTGTATAGGATGTCTGTGGGGAAGGTAAAGTAAGCAAAGGAGGGCTGCAATTTGGCCTCTTGGCAGACAGGAGAAAGGGAAAGAGGTGCTTAGCCACACTTTACCTGCCATTTACAGTTACTGTGCCTGCGTCTTGTTGGGACCCAGAAAAAACATTTTTCCCTAAACGTTTTATGTGTTACTGTTTCTAGGTACCAAGAATGCTTTTATGGTGTCAACCTGTCCAGTCTGCACAGTGCAGCTGTGGATGAGTATTTCCGACAACCTATTGTGGTAAGGTTTTCTGTCTGGGGGCTGGTTTTTGTGGTTTTCCCTCTCCCTATCTTGTCTCCTCCACAAAATCCTACAGGTACAGTGGCCTCACTTTTTAACAGAGATCTGCCAGTGTGAACACAGCTGCTATCAAAGGTTAAATATTTTATGCAATATTCCTGGTTTTGCTGTGAGTAACAGATGTCTGGAGATATGCACACATTAAGAAGCCACAGCACATGAACAACTGTCTTCCTAACACACAGTGAGCTTCCCTCAATGTGTTTCAAGTCTCTTAAACAGCGACTTGACCTTGATTTTCCCCTTCCCATCTCTGATCCATAAATCAAAGGAAAACAAAAAGCAGCTAAGCAAACAGGTTTCTGTATTATGAAACAACCTTTTTAAATATGTAAATACCCTCATTTTATTGGTAACTTGGAGCTAGCACCTGCTGTTCTCCTTCTTTTCAGTAAGAGTCTAGATGATACCTAGTTAGAGAGAATGCAGGAGAAATCCTGCCCACCTCCCTGGGGGGAAAACCTAAACAATCCCCATGCCCCACCCCTTGCCCCAGCATAATGCTTCAGTGTAGGTGCAATGAAAGAGTTCGTTCTCAAAAATTTGACTGCAGCGAATCTTGACTAGCTTTAGGCTAACTAGCGTAAGTAGCGATAGCAGTATAGCTGCTGTTGCATGGAGACCCTAAAACCTGTCCAGAAATCTGGAATGACCATTAGACTACTGATGTGATCTTTGGCACTCAGCTGCTTTTAGTACTTGAAATGGATAAGAGAAAACTCTAATTCATCTTCATAAATTTCAGACATATCTTTGACTATAGCATGGTCATTCTCAGTGCTGGCTCTTTGGCTTGCAGTTAGAAAATGGAGACTTGATTAGGTCAAGAATTATTGTCTACAATCATAGTCTGTTTTAAGGTACCTTAAGATCTTTAAGGAACCCTTAATTATGTTTTAAGAAAGACAAATACTTGAATCTGTAATGTGGTTGACATTCAAAAATTTAACTGGTTTATTCTCTGGGAGATGCTTGCATCACAGCAACCAAGCTGAAGAAAGCAATACATTTTCTAATGTCTTAATTGGTTGTGGTCTTAATTCTTGAAAAGAAACCACCAAAATCTTGAAAATGTAGTTAGTGTGGAGAATAGGCTTATCTCAAATACAAAGAGTTGTTCCAAACCCAAAGCATTTGGGCTGTGTGAGCGTGCAAACTTGTGATATAGCCCCTTGATTTAAGCTGAGCTTCAAAATACACACTCTTCCCCCTGCCCCCTTTAAAACTCACTATTTTCATAGTATTTTGACAGGCATGATGTTAACATTTCAAGGAGTGGGAAAATGAAACAATATA
Organism: Pterocles gutturalis; assembly: GCF_000699245.1. Classification (NCBI taxonomy): domain Eukaryota; kingdom Metazoa; phylum Chordata; class Aves; order Pterocliformes; family Pteroclidae; genus Pterocles; species Pterocles gutturalis. Next base: position 30 of record NW_010142909.1, on the reverse strand, counting down.
TAGAACTGAGGGCGAAGAAAGGGGTGTACA
>NW_010142908.1:6872-9322 GCF_000699245.1 Pterocles gutturalis | reverse complement strand
AATATATTCCTGTAAGGGGAGGATAGCTGTGTTAGCTTGTTATAGAACTGAACCTGCAGTAACTACAATGAACTATTCAGAAAAAGTTGTGAATGTAACTTATGGGGTGCCTCTGTGTATGGCAAGCTGCAGTTTTCATGCATTGAGTGAACAGTTGCTGAACATACAGCCTCCAACTTGTTAACTGACCAGTGTGGTTGAAATAGCTGTTTCTTTACTTCTTGACAGGTAAGGTAATAAAATCTGAGAACATGATCCGTGAATCCCTCTGTGAAGTACAAATAAAAGGAGAATTGCAGCTGGACTTTTTATAACCTTTGGATAATTGCTTGCTAAACCAGAAAAGCTTTTAATTTGTATTACTTAGTGAAGTCTAATGTCTCAAACATCTATCCTTCATTGGAGTGTGGTATTAGATGCTGCTGGCTGCCTTTACACAGAGCTGTAATTTGTTCTGAAATTTTTTCTCTTTCTGTAGCTACAGTGCTTTGACTCTAGACATGCTGTCGTGCCGCCTTTTCTTCCAGCAGTGCAACCTGATAACATTTTCAGCTCAATACCCAACCTCAGCTATGCTAGCAGATAACTAGAAGCCTGCATTTGATAAAGGAGGAGAAAAGTAATAGCAATCACAGTGCTGATACAAAATAAATGAAGGGCACAGTTTTCTAGAAAATGGAGTCAAGTAATAGCAAGAGGATTAGAAAACAGTAGGATATCCAGCCTGCAGAGCTTCACTGAGAGTTTTTCTCCTAAACTACTTACAGAGATGAGTACTTGCTTCCAGCCATATTCATGAGCTTTTTTTTTATGAATGCCTAAAATACCATTATGGAGGAAATTAAGCTGTAAACATAAATAGTCAGTGAAATAAAAATAAAAGAACAAAATGCAGATTCAAAAAGGAACTTGCCAGAATCACTCAGATGCAAGTCAGTCTATATTCAAAGCTGTATCAATTTTTCTTTAAGGTGAGAAATTAATTATCTTTTATTCTGTTGTCCTTGATTGAAGGATACTTGTATCTCACCAAGTATTTAAAAGATAAACAGATGATGAACAAATGCAAGAAGAGATGTTTTTATATTAATCTGTAATGTATTCCTATGCGGTAGGATGGAAAGAGGATAAAATTTAGGTTCTACCAACCTTTTTGATCATGCAGCTTTGTTCTATCAGAATAGTGCTAGACAGAGATATTTCAAAGCATAAAATATGAATATGCTCCTTGGCATTTTTATTGAAACTCCTCTTTAACTAGCAGGTCAACAAGCCTGTTACTGAGGTTCTAAGAACTGAGTGTTAAAATGCAAATACGTATTTTTTTAATTATTATTTTGAATTACTCAGTGTTTCTCTGTCACTCACAAGAAACAGTGAATCCATTTCCATCATTGTAATTGGCTCCTTGGAGAGTCTGATATATTTGTGTACAACTCTGAAGTTAAACTGGGCTTCATGGAGAAAATAGTCTGATGCCTTTGAAAGTCTCCAAGTTAAGAACATATGCGTGGCTACAAGTGGATGCTTTCACAGAACAGCTAGGAGGGTCTGTTGTCCATGGACCTGTCATACCGAGACCATTTTGTTGCTTAGCATCTTCTTCCCAAGTTTTTTGTTTTGTGTTTTTTCTTTAATTTAGCCTTTGCAGCTCTATGACTAAAAGTAAATCATTCCTTACAGAGGAAGAAGAGAGAGAAAGGTTGTTGACTGAGGTCAGAATCCGTTCCTGCTAAATGCAATATACAGTAGTGTCTGTGGAGAAATTTCTTGTGTTATTGTGAAGCTTCTAGAACTCATAGTGATTCCCAAAATAGCTCTCCTGTGAGACTGCAAGGTATCTGTTTGTTTTGTGGGCTAGGTGCCAGGTTATTTCCACATGGAAACATTTGAAGAGTAACTTCACAGGCTTTCTTAGCCCTCATAGATATTAAATGTAAGAGCGCAATCTGCTCTCTTGTCACATTCATTAAAAGCACTTCTGGTTGAAAGTGCATTTGTTGGCAGAATTTAGTTCAAATAATTTATTTTTCATAAAAATAAAATGTCATATATTCTTCATAAAGGACAAGCCCATCCAAGTACAGACTGAGTCATCACTTTCCACAACTTGGATTGCCATGTTTGCCCCAATAACAACACATCAGAATCTCTGCCCGCTCCGTGCTGGGGAACACTTGTTAATATGCTGTTGTACAGATGCTTGACTGCACCTCATCAAGGCTTTGGTTTGGCTCTTTAGCTGGGAGGTTGTAGGTAGCCTGTCTGCTGAGTTGTCTTCAAGACTTCTGAGTAACAAATGGAAAATTGTGTATTATGCAGTTTTTAAATTAGACTGTAATTATAATGCTGATTTCTATTATTTTGCATTTTTCACTAGTATTCATCTCCAGTATATCTTCAGAGATTGACTTTTTTTAAATACAAATTGTCTCTGCAATGCATACAGT
>NW_010142908.1:0-6848 GCF_000699245.1 Pterocles gutturalis | reverse complement strand
AAAATTGACTATCCTAAGCACCTTTTGTCTGAATTAATGGTTCCCTGTCCTGGTAACAGTGCACTTTGTCAGCTTTTTTTTTTTTTTTTTTTTTTTTTCTTAATCAGATGGGGAAATCTTGTTAGTACTAAAGAAATGTTTGTAATAAATAGAACAATCTGAAAAGAGTGTAGAAATTTGTTTCTCAGGAGGGCATAGCATGTATCACCAGGGAACAGCTGTTTGGTGGGTCTCTTGCTGACTGTGGAACCATTTCATAAAGATTCCCTCCTTCTGGGAACTGACTGTTGGCTGCAGCAAAGCATTGAAAGGGAAACCTCTCCAAGTGGGGAGGCGCAAAGGTTGTGGAATAAGTACTGTTTAATTTCCCCAAAGCAAATAAGGTGCAGATTAGGCCCTTTATGAGGTCCCTACACACTCATGTTTGCAACAGAAGCACCTTTTGTGCAGTGGCCTCTGTCCACGCTGAAGATAGGATAGTGACTGGCATTGGGTACAGATAGAGAAAGATTCATATAGTTATGGTTGTCAAAGCTCAAGAGGTTCCATCTGGGTTTTGTAGAGCCTGCTTTAGCTGTGGCATAGCCAGTGAATAATGCATCAGGAGTTGTCGAGGATATATCTCCCATGTGAATGGGGAGGCTTTTATCATAAATGCACCATGTGCTATTTTCTTGTGCTTCGTGTGAAGACTAAGTTTTGTGCTAGTACCTTAGTGCCTTGTGGCTTTGCTTCTGTCCGTTGAGCAGGCTGCTTGCTTTTTGCATATTTTGTGTAGTTAGTTTCTGCAAGATGTGCCAGCTGTGTCTGTAAAAAGTTTTCTGTAAAGATACAGTGAAAGAAGAAATAAGTGATAGGATGACATCAAAATAGGTTTTTTTAAGTAGTGAAAGAAACAGTGACCTGTGATGATATGATGAAGGGAATGCAGTGACAGTTTACCACCTAAATTGAGAAGATCTAATCCTGGTTTTAAAAATTTAGCTAGTTCTCCTAGATAACCAAGTTCACCTCTCCATAGGTGTTTATGTTGAACTGTAATGATGTGTAATTCACATTATTCCATGTAGTCACCCAATCCTTTCATTCCAGCAAAGTCTGTGAACCCCCAACCATCAGGGAAAACCAGAATATATAGAAAACATTAGTATTAAGAACTTCTAATCACCACTTTTGTTTTTTGTTTGGTATGGGAAAGAAATTGAAGTCTGTGGGACTCCACACAGAAAATTTCCTAATGGAGTGTTACTCATAACATGAAAATATCCAAAAACAACTGGGTTAGCTGGATTGTCTTATAACTAAAGATAAATTCTTTAGAACTCAGGGTATAGTAAAGTGTAAGAGAACATTTGCATCATAAACTGAAAAATTTATTTTCATAAAATGTAGTACTCTGTGTTTTTAAAAAATCTCTAAGTATGGCAGTTTTGGATTTTTTGTATTTTTATCCTGGAAACAGCCACCTTCTTATCAAGTAGTGTGCAGAATGTGCTTATGTTTCTATAATACTCCAGATGTGTGCCTAATCTCCTCTTCACATTTGACTCCTGATTTTTACAGAGACTGACAAAAAAGAGGTGTATTTGAAGTACAGGAATGTTACTGATATCCAAATTTCCTCTTTATATGCTGTTGACATCCAGATGAAGGGTCTATTTCAGTAAGTAATAATCTAAGACATTAGGTTCTTCAGTCTGTATTTGGGCACCTAAATAAATACCATGGCTTTCAGTACCGTTGGGTGTTCCTTAGCTTTCAGCGATTCTGTTAGCAAGTGTTCAGCTTTGGGGCTCATTTCTGATCTAAGATATTCAATAGCAGATTGTTGTCCTTGGAAAATCCTTTACGCCACTTGTACATGCAAGCCCAGTGGCAGACTATTCAGGGTAAGTGTTGAAATGCGTCAGCCTGTTTCAGACTGGAACTAATTCAACTGCATCAATTTCTAAAGAAAGAAATTGGTTAAATGACTGGTTTAGCTAAAGAATTGCCGATTGTTACAAAAGGTGAATAGAGTACTCTGCTACACATTATACTTAGGCTGTGAAAAGTTGACATAGTAGACCCTAAAATAATTTGTTGACCTCAGAAATGGCAGTAGCTACTTTTGAAAGCTCTTCATATATCTTCCTAAGCCTCTTACAAACATACACTGCAACTGACTGATTTTTTTCCCCCTTTTTCACAATATTAGGAAATGAGTCTACATGCTGGTCAGTACAGTTATAGAACGTATTTATACTCAATTTTTTTGGCTAATGTGTTTATCTTACAAATGATTCCTCAAGAAACACTGCCACAAACATTGTCTTTCATGAGCTTGGGAAGTCCTGTTCTCTGTCTGTGTCCTTCTGCCTTCATCACTCAGTACCTCATACTCAACCCAAAATCCTTACTTCACTCATTAGAATGCTGTTATTTTTATAAGCTCAGATGATGTTGGTTGGGAAAATAAACTTTCAAGTGTAATTTCAATCCAGTATATTCTGCTGGACTTTCAAACTGAAGTGTTAGTATTTGAAATGAAAGTGACAGGGAAAGTATTTCTTCGTAACACTTATGAATAAATTACCATTACAGTAACACTTGCAGCAAACCAGAGATGAAGGAAAGTGTTCATTTACATTTCAGGACTTGAAAGGCCTGTATTTTAGTGGTTGCCTCATATGCCAGAAACGTACCTTTTAATTTAGTCTAAGTAAACAACATGAGTGGTGTTTTTTCACCACTAGTTTTCATAATTTGTGATAAGCGTATTTAAGTTTTGGATGATGGACATGTTCCTTGCTGGGCTAATCGGTACAGAAAATCACTTGCAAAACTAAAAAGTAATTATGTGTGGGCAGAATATGGAATGGAAACAAAGCAAATCTGTTAGTTAGGAAGCTGTTTGAAGATTAAAGCCCCAGATTAAACATTCATGAATAAATTATCAAAGGCTTTATCAAATGACTAAACCTTGGAAAAAGCTTGACAACACTCCTATGTCTCTTTCCTTGTCTGTCTAGAATGCTTGCTTTATATAAATGCAAAAAGACTTCCTTGTTCAAGAGACATAATTTAGTTTAAAAACATTTTGACTTTCTCTGCAAGTGATTTCTGTCATTTAAAGGTAATTTTTGTTTGTAAGAGCAAACACCTGGCATGTTTTCAGATGTGAGGCACAAGGCTTTGGATATTCGTTTAAGATATTTTGTTATTAATGTTTCTAAAAGAGAGTGTGACATTTGTGTTTTACATTGCAAACTTCATCTACTTGATTTTTTTAATGAGGTCACTGAAATACTTTTTTTCTTCTTCATTTTTTTTCTCCTGGTATCTTAATTCTTTTAAGAACTTTTCTGAAGCAGTTACGAGTGTTCATATTACTCTAGTTAGTAGTGCACTGAGTTGCTGCTGATGCTCAGAAGCAGTCATGGGAGATCAGGTGAGGTGGCCACTGGAAGAGACACCACACTCCATGTTGACATATAATGGAAAAAGTACTTATTTGGCAAGGCAAATACAGCGGGTCAGTAGCGATTCCTGTCCTACAAACACATGCATATCACACACAAATCAGAGCTTCAGTCCTGCTGTTTGGACCTGTCCACTGCCAGGGAAAAGGCATACTCACTCAACCAGGTGACATGCAAGGTGTGTGGATGGCAGCTCTGCTACTACACAAAGCAGTTCTCATCAGGCTGCAGCTTCTACAGGGTATCCGCCAACCATGTATCGCATTTCTCCCCATGGCCCCTCTGCCTGCCCTGGGACTGTTGTCTTTAACTATTTATTGCTCTCTACGTTATATCATTGGCATAGTCAGATAGCCCCAGGCCAAGCTCTCTGACTTCCTTCTTCCTTGAGGCTAATTAGTGGTTGCTGCTGTGGTTTCTGTCACCCTCTGGCCTCCTGCTTGTATGTGTTACAAGAAATGTTACCTGTGTTATCCGGCACATGCTGTACTAATCTAGTCAGTTTGAGCTGGGCAGATGTAGTCAAGTCTCATTTATCTAGGCAGTGCCTTGGGTAGGTTACACCTGGTGTTGTGTATTATGGAAATGAGAATTCTGAGCAGAATATTAACCGGACAGGCTAACAGCAGCCCTGCAGTTAGGTGTTGCTTGTGGCCACCGATCTGGTGGTATAAGAGCCCTATACTTATGAATATGGTAATAAATGAAGTACTCTGCACTGCCCATCTGTTGTTCTGATCCCCACATCCCTTCCACGCCATCCTCTCTGTACTCACATGGAAGGGAGCCCCACAGCTCAAGTAGTGGAATGATCAGAAATTGGATTTTCAGAGGCACTTTGTAGGAGCTTTTTCTTCTTCACAATTTTCTTTGCCTGAAATATAGTACTTCCCCAGTGATTGAGTTTTGGCAAGGTGAAAAGGTGCCTAAAAATGATATTATTTTACTTGAGGCTAACATTGAAAGCTGGTTTTGTGGTTTTTAGTGACTTGGATAAATTTGGAGGGTTTTTAAATGACTGTAAGTTGTCTTTGTAGGTAGGCAGCAACTCTAAATTGACTGAAGAAGCTACAGAACATCACAAAAGAGCAGAAGCTGCAGATTCAGTGTCACTTGTCTGAAATTCTTTCTAGAAAGCAAGTTATCATCTTTTAGAGCTGACTACCACTGTCAGCTTATAAAGTCAGTTTCTTGGGCAACTTTTTGCTCACAGACAGAGACTTTATTAGTTCTAAGTGTATGATAATGATCTGACCACCACGGTATGCATATCCTTTTCCTAACCCAATATAAACTTATATAATTCCAGTATAAATATGAAACCATGTGACTCTATGATAAAGTAACATTTGTATGTATTTCTAACAATTCTCTGGTTATTGAGACCTGTGATGATTTAGGAAACAGGTGTAGAGTTGTTTGACTTTATTGCAGCACGTACCGCTGCAGTACGTACCAGAAATTCTGCAGATCATACGCAAGAAAACGTAAGGTTAAAATTGGTGGAAGCTTTCCTAGAATAAAAATTACTTTGGAGAGAGCCAGAAATGCTGATTCAGACTCAGTGGGAAGCTCTCAGAGTCATGACTATAAATTTTTTTCTTCTGGACAGTGATGTAGTAAGGGAAGAGAGAAAATGAAGCCCTATTGATTTTTGGTGGGGGTCAGGATCCAGCTCCTGTAAGCCTTGCCCGTAGGCGTGTATAAATGTTTCCCTCTACTTCCCTTGAGGTGCTGAGGAGGCAAAGTACAGAAGAGGGCCTCTAGGACTTAACCACACATCCTGTGCATGACAAATGAGCACCACTTGGGTTGTTTTCATCTCAGTCTGGTGCCCTGTCCTGCACCTGTGCAAACGATATCTCAAGAGGTGGGTCTGAGCAAAGCATGGGGTCAGCACGTGGCAGTGGATCAGGCCAGCATCAGTGAGACAGCATGTCTGGATACTTCACAGCACTTTTGTCTGCCCTCATGCTTCAGTTTAGCGATACCCCTCCAAATTTTTTTCAGTGCTGAAAAGCTTTAGAAGAGAGGAAGGTTTTGAGTAGTCCTGAGGGGCCATATTGACTCCATGTATGTGACTCTCATGCAATGAAAGGTTTCATAGAATTTAAGAATAATGCCCACAGCGTGAGTCACTAATGCCATTGCTGAGTGGCTGGGATCCAGCCATCATTCCTGCATTTCTTGAATGTCGCTACTGCATCAGCTTCTCAGGACATTTTGTCCAAACACCAGGAGGTTGACAGACAGGTCCATGTTTGGCCTGCAGCATTACTCACACTCTGATGCTGTCAGTGATGAAACTGTATACATGGATTCAGAGCGGACTATAGGTGACAGCAGGTGTTCCATTACTCACTGTCTGATAACTCTTTTCTTACCTCAACCCCTGCTGCCCAACACAATGCGAGTCGCTGTGCCACTGGACCTGTTATTGAATCTGTTTGTGGCACTCAGATAATGCTCTGTAGGTGCCTGAGAAATTCTGGTGGGACTTTCAACTAGCTCCTTAAAAGGTCCGTGAAGATATTGTGATTTTCTGTACAATCTGTTTTGATAAAACTGGATTCCCAAGCATGGAGCAGCAGATGATAAAGAACTGGTAACCGTTTGCTCTTTTACAGTATGTTGATCAATGATTTCAGGCTTTGCACACATGACATTTATCAGCATCATCCAGAGTTTGGGGTGGTTGTACCTGTTCCATTCAGAGGAACACTGAGGCCCAGAGAGGTCTTATGACGTGCCCAGAATCACATAGCACAAATGAATTATGAATCTGGAAATGTCTCTTTCCAGGATATTCTGGCCTCAGAGTGGACTAAAGGCACATTTCATGGATGGTCTGCAATTAAGACTTTGTGAAGGTAGCCCGCTTACCAAATTTTAGGGTTGCCCTCTGCAGGCCTTTGCAAAGGAAGAGGAAGCAGCCTCTTGTCTCATTGTGAACCTCTTTCAGGTGGTTTTAGTGCCTGACAGTGTATCCCTGTGAGCAGAGTCTGTACTAGGAAATTATCCCTCTATGGTTTTTCAACATATTGGCAGCTTCTTATGTGCTTACCTTTGGAATAACTGTTTCAGAGATGTTTGTAGTTAGTTATAGTTGTGAAGACCTCTATATTTATTTCTGAAAGCTTATTTATATAAAGTAATTATTGTTGGGTTTTTTATATGATTGCACCTATTTTTTTTTTCTACAAGAATTGGTGTTTCTATCTTCATCAGGGTAAATTTGCATGTACAGTAGCTAATGCATAATGTATATCTGGTATGGTCTTAATATTTATGAAGTATCCCAAAGTGAATCATATTTAAGCAGTAGCTTTTTGGTTGCTGTGGGGGGGGAGGTACCAAAGGTACTGGGGTTGAACGGGTCATTCGAGG
>NW_010142907.1:0-3878 GCF_000699245.1 Pterocles gutturalis | reverse complement strand
TCGAGCGTCCAAGACCAGGGTGTGTGTGCGGAAGGGGAAGGCCTTGGGAGAGCAATGCGGAGCCAGGAGAGAGCACCGAAACTGAAAGCGGAGCCAAGGCAAAAGAGAGCACTCTTCCGGGTGTTCTTACCTATATACTGGGCATGACATGCATGTTATGGAATAAAACATTGGTCAGTCTGATTCGCAATCTTAACCTAAGAGCAAACTCCAGGCTAGCAGCTGGACTGTGTCTCTTTGCTTGTCTGCTGACCTTGGCAGCAGAACAACATATCGTTCTTATCAGCTTCTGTCCTGAGCCTAAATCCAAAACACAGCCTCTTGCTAGCTATTTATGAAGAAGAGGGTGGAAAAAAAATTTAACAGAGTCAACTTTAAGCAGTCTGTGCTTAACCCACGACAATGTTTTAGATGACTTTTAAAAAAATTTTTAAAAACTATTCTAGAAGACATGTTTTAAAACCAAGTTATTTTCTTCTCATTGGTATAACAAAACCACTAACACTGGCTCCTTGAAATATGACTGAGTAGGACTTATTTGTTTGAGGTTTTTCACACCTAATAACACTACCCTAAAGGAGACAAATATTTCATCCTACTTGCCAAGAACAGCAGAAGGTAGTCATTTCTGCGAAGCCAAGCTCTGCAACACAAATTCTGCTGCCTGATCACAACCTCTCCAGGAACAGCCCACTTCGTGTGTATACCTGTATTTTTAAAATACACGTGACTTTTGTCCATCTCCATCGCTCCCACCAATGCTGCAGCAGAACAGGAAAGCTGCAGGGAACAGCTGAGCCATCAGAGCCTCTAGAAAAAAAAAGACAGCACAGCAAATCTCCAAATAAACCCTCCGAAAGCCGCAGCACCAAGAAGCACCGACGTGTCCGAGGAGGCCGGGGCCGTGATGTCATTAACACATTCTGGAAGCAGTTTTTCAGGAAATGAATCATGGAAGTAAACGAAATGCAAAAACCGATTAGGTAACTGTGTCCATCCCCTACCCATGCACCAGTGTTCCCTCCAGTACATTTTGTTATTCTATCCAGTCTAATTTTCAGGGACTAGTAATGGAGCTCGAACCACATCCTTTGGGAAGAGTGTTCCATAATTTAATAAACCTCAACGTTCTGATTTTTTTTCCTAATTCAGCCTAAGCATTACTTTAACTTCATCTCCTTATTCCTGTAAGTGGTTCTATGTAATATCATAAAACATTTCTTCCCCAGCTCAGTGTTTACAGCCTTTAAAGAAAAGGCACCGTCATGTCTCCTTTGTTGCCCAGCCAAACTATATACAGAATTTTCTTTCCTTTCTTTGAAAGTCTTTTCCACTTTGCTTCCTGCCATTAATCCCAGCTCCAACACTTTGCACAACCTCTCAAACGTCACTGCAGGGAAAAAGATTACAAATACTCAACTGCACAGATTTAATAGAATAAGCATATTCCTGCAAAAATAGTATTTATTTAATTTTAAACTATTTCTTCTCTTCTTTTATCATCTGCTTCTCAGGAGTTCTTTACTGTGACACCTCAAATGATACAGGTTGTATCAGGAACATATAAAGACACCAAAAAAAAATTTTCCTCTGAAAAACTACATAAATATTTATAAACAAATTCAACACCTTTAAACAGTCTCAATGAGGTTACACACAAACATTTCCAGATAGGATCTACTCCTCCTTGCACACTGATGCTGAAAAATGAGAGCTGGAAACCTCTGAAGACATTTTTCATACCTGTAACATGAATCTGAGTAGTAGACATCTGGTGACACACACCTTGACGAATTAAGCAAACTACTTACCACATTCCTGAATCAAAAGGCTATAAAGTTCCCAAATAAAGTGTGAAATAATTCTAATAAACCATTAATTCACTTCAAGAAATGTATTCAAAAAAATATAGAAAGGGAATATCTCAACCAAGGAAGGAAATCTTTACATTTTTATTAGCTCCACTCCACTGGCAACACCTATTTCAACTCCTCTGGACACAGGCAATACAGTTTCTGAGATGGAACAATAGTTCTGCTGTGCATTTGAAGACTGTCCAGCATAACTGAAGCTGTAAATGTGAACACAGTATAAAAAAAAATATAAAGGGTTTTATGGTATCATATAAGAACACAATACCACGGTATTACGACTATTTGAAACCTGGGAAACTAAGTGCAAGCTAGAAAAGAAGAGGGTGAGAGAGGGGAAAACATATGAGAAATGTGGGAAAAACTGCAAATCCACCCAGTGCTGGATTCAATTTTTACAACTGTCTGAATGAATCAGCTATCAGCCTTGGAACAGCAAACCTCAGGCCAACAACAAACTCACAGTGAGACACTAAAAAGGAGTTGGGTGGTGGGTTTTGGGGCTTTTTTGGTTCCAGGTTTTTTGGGAGGTTGGAGGGGGCAGATGTTTTGTGGCCTTTTCTATTGGTTTTGGGTATTTGGGTTTTTTTTTTTTTTTGAGATAGAAAACTCCACTGGCTTTTGCCCAGGGCGCTGTCCTGGTACTTTATTGTTGTGGTCTGAATAAGAGGGACACTGGGATTTTCAGTAACATTTTTTGTCAACACAGTCAGACAAAATTGGGGACAGAAACAAACACAGAAACATGTTCAAAAAAACAACTTGGCAAAGTGAGAGCAACCTTTATTTGCAGCATTGATTTTGACAACAACATGATCAAGCTAGTCCACTGAGGAAAAACACTACCAGGATCAAACCGATGGCTCAAAGAAACCAGACAAAGAGGATGGAAAAGACAACATTTTAAAAGTTGAGTAGAAAGGAAGAAATAATTTTTCAGAGCATAAGATCACAGGGTGATTCGGGCTTGAAGTGACCTCAGGATGTCTTTGGCCCAAGCTCCTGCTCCAAGCAGGGGCAGCTATGGGGTCACACCAGGTTGCTCAAGGCTTCATCCAGCTGAGTCTTGGAAACTTCCAAGGATGGAGATGGCACAACCTCCCTGGGCAGCCTGCTCCACTGCCCTCACACATAAACATTTCCATAGGATTACAGAATCTTTTATTTTCTTTTCAAATTAATTCTTCATTCAGAAAATGGAAAAAAGAACCTCCTTCCAATCCTACACGTTTAAAACAGGATTAAGGGAGAAGGAAGACAATCACACTCACACTGCCGTAGACAATAATGCCTATGCAGCCACATCGACAGCGAGAGAGAAACAATTTACTAGGAGAAGCAATCAGTGTTGTAAGTTTGGAGATGGCGCAATGGTAAGACAGTATTCTGAATTTAACAAAACTCTTGGAAAATTAAAAGCGAGGTGTCTTTCAAGGGTCAGGTGTCCAAAAGTGCTCCACAGAGCACACAGAGACATTTCCAGGAGAATGAATCTCCCATTTATGCACTGCAGAAGAGGTTTGAGATCTTCAGGGGATGATCCTGGTAGAACATAAAGTATGAACCACAAGAACAACTGGAGCTGCTGACTGACAGACATTTCTGGAAGTCTGATTGCTATTCACTGGAGAGTTGCAGCCAAAAGTTTTTAAATAGCTCCTAGCATCCAGAACACCCTCTGCATTTATCTCGATAACCTTGTCCTCAAATTATTTTTCGTTTGCTGTGCACTCAGAAAATTGCAAGTCTTTGTTATCACCAATTTATGCGCACCTTGATTAACCTCCCTTTCAGAGAGAAGGAAGAGAAACCTTTTAAAGCCCACTTAACAGGGCTGCCAGCATGAATTCCTCTCCATAGCAAAAAGGCCAAATATTACTTTAATGGGTTTTTTATGTAGTTAAGATACATTTGAGGTTTTATATATGTATATATAAATGATATTTTATACAATCATAACATTTATTTACATAAATTATAAAATATAATCTATTTATATAAATTATC
>NW_010142906.1:0-19171 GCF_000699245.1 Pterocles gutturalis | reverse complement strand
TCTGCTTGTTTTTAGGGAATTAAATATGTGAAACAGGAATTGGGGGCCTTTTTGCTCTCTTCCATTTGATGTCTCCTAATGCTGCATCTTTAAAGTGTGCAAGTCTGAAAACTAATACTGAGCTACGTGTAGTGCAAGAATGAGAAAAATTAACAAAATGACTCGAAATAATGTAAAATAAGGAAATTATTTTAATACAAATTATTAATTCAAAAATATGTAAATAACTGACATTTTGAAAAGCAGATAAAAATACTGAAAGAAATGTGGGTAGAAATTTCTTTATGAATAATTTGGGTAGGCTAATTGGAATTTTTTTGGGGGTGGGAGGGGAGAGATGCAGGAGTTATACCAGTCAGTTCTTTCTCTTGGAGAGAGATGAAAAATCTTCCCTCTTAATTTTCCAATTTTCTTTTTCCTAGTGCTTGCACACATGTTTTGATACAGATTCCTGGTGGAGGACACAAGCAAAAGTTCTGTGTGTTGTTTTCCTTGTTAAAGTCATCAGTTGGCCTAGGAAATGTGTCCTGGAACAAAATCCAGGAGGTAATGCATTCTGTACCCTTTCTGTTATCTGCTGTTGTGTGAGGGGTCCCCATTGAGTAAAATTTTGTACAACATAGAGGATTTGATGAAGAGGATGTATCTTCAGTGGATAATAACCTGCTTTTGCTTCCGGTTCCACCATTATTTGTGTTGAAAGCTTAGCAATACAAACTCTGACAGTAATGCATGGTATTGGAGGAAGTAATAGTTAGGTTTTCACATGCACTTGTGGTTAGAGCTTTTTTTCATCCTTTAAAACCTAGGTAATTTCTTCAGTATATTCAGTATAGGTTAACTTTACAAAGTCAAGTTGGAAATAAAGGGATGCTGTTTAAAACTTTAAAAATGTGGTATTTCTGTAGATTATATAATCCGTGATACTTCTTTGTGGACTAGCTCACTGTTGGGAACATGGGGTCTTGCTGACTGTCAGGAGTAGGGCTGAAGACTTCAGAGACCAAAAATTCAACGTAGGACATTGGAAGGCTTGAAATTATTTCCCTCACAAAATGAAAGCAGAGTGGAAAAGACACTTCTTAACTTGAACAGAAACAGTGAGATACTTAACCAAAACTGAAAATTGGCTCTTCCACCAATTACGTGGTGTATGCCTTGAGAGTAGAGCACATTGATGTAAATATCACTGAAGCCCAGAGCCAAAGACAGATGTGAAAAACTTATGCGGTGCTGAGATTTTTAGAGAATCTGTGTATATCAGAGAATGGTAGGATTTGCCGTGTACCTGAGGTGGCCAAAGGGAGAGGGAGAGGTAAGGCTATTTCAGTGAGTGGACACAGCAGTAGCGACTCCTTAGGGCATTACTCTGCTGTACTGCAGGGCTGGATGGGAAGCATGGCTGGATTCCCAGGCAAGCCAACAGTGTAGTCCCAGCAGTCCTCGCTGGTTCCTTTTCTTCCATAGCTGAAACTTGGGATGACCCAGCATCACAAGCAGCCCCCACAGCCCCAGTATTACTGGCCACATGATGAACCGCATCTCAAGATGCACGTTAGGTGCCTCAACACAGCATGAGTCCAAAAATGATGTAAATGCAAGTTAAGAGAGATAGAATTAATGTTTTTTATTTAAGTTTAGAAGGAAACTCTTTAAACTGATTTATGCTTAGACTGTTCTGGAAAGTTTAAGTTCAACAAATAGTTTTTGAAAATAACTATGGTTTATGCTTTATTTAAGGCACCTGCTTACCCAAGCCATGCATTCCTGTTTCCTTTGCATGCTGGCAGTAGTACTCTATAGATCTCCAAGGCAAAAGCTGAGTCAAAATAAGTGGAAAAGTCCAGGTGCATAGAACAATGAATATTTTTCTACTTCTTTGGTGGGCTGAACCTGCTGAAATGATTACTGAATCAGACCTGCACAGCAATGGAGTGCATGTATGGAAAAAAGTGGAGGGTGATATTGTGGCTGTTCTGATTTAAACTGTCTCAGACTATGGTGTGGCTGTAGCCTGAGTTTTGTAAGAGCTAAATTCTTGAAGCTAAGCCAGTGTGATGATCTACTGTGGAATGGAGCAGCCATGTTCCTCTTGTCCCTTTCCAGCCTTGCTGCTTGCCTTGTATAAGGACTTCATGTCTCTCTTGGCTTGCTTTCATGCTGTAGTTAAGCTAATGTGATTCAAAAAAAGGCTGACCAGATTCTCTGCTCATTTGCAGGATCTGGCATTTGTATGAGTTCAGTTGGCTAGTCCAATGGAACACTAACTCTACCCACCTAATTAAGAATTTCTTGTTGGAATAGCTCACTGCTTCAACCCATTTTGTGGTCACGCAATTGCTAGCTCTAGTATATGAGGGCAGGGGAGAATGGGGTTGCTCTTTTAGGGAATGGCTTATATTTATGTTGATTTAGTTGTAGCTTCAAGGCATACTTTAAAACAGAGGAATTTTCTGATGGTTGGATGCTTGATAGTGTCAGCTTTAGGATTTTTTTACGTATATTTCTTTGAAGCATCTCATATTTACTGCCATAAGGAAAGCACTGGATTACGAAATTAAGTGGCTAGTTGCCTAATCTAGTTTGGCAATTCCTATAGTCATTTGAAATATATGTATAGCAGGTAATTTAACAAAACTCTGCATGATGTCTTCAGACACACCTGTGAAGTCTTAACAGTGAGTCCTGTTAAAATGTGTCATTTTAAACTGTCTAAGTTTGCTAGCACAGTGACATAACAGTCTTGGCGAATGTGAAACTAGACAAACTAAATCTTGGGAGAAGGAGGGTATGGGGTTGGTTGGTGGTGGAGGTGAAGGAAGCCTGTAGGGAATAAGCATGCTGTGAGACTTGGTGGACAAGGCACCAAAGGTAATTCATTGGTTGTCTCCTTTTTCTGAATAGAGCACTCTTTTTCTTCTCACCTGTGTCTAGGACTTAGCAGTAACCTTCCCCACAGACTACACACCTTACCTGTAAGGAAACATAGTTCAAGAACTGTTTGTTAGTGAAGAATGTGCTAGGGAAATTTGGATCTTTCCTTCATTAAAATTATGTACAAGAAATCTTCATTAAAATTATTTGCCACCAGAATAGCAGAAGTTGGAGATCACTGAGCCAGCAATTTACCAATTCCTTTATTGTAGGTTTTTGGAATCTCCGTATTTTCTTATGCTGTCTTATGAAGGAAAATAATAGTTTTAAGGAAAGTTGCTTTCGTGAACTTTCAACTACTAAAGATGCTGGAGTGAGCGGAATTGGAGCATCCCAAAGCATAAAACAAAGTGTGAACTTCTCCTAAGACTTTCTTGGCTTTTCCTTTAGGAATTTAAAAGCAAATGATCAGCCTAGGTGAGGAATAAAAAGGACATAATAGTAATCTGTTCTTAAACAGTAATACTTTGTGCATGGTCAGCTGGCTTTTCTTAAGTCAGATGGATGATGTCTGGGAACAGATCTCTTGCCCTCATTTTTTTTCTGCAGAGGAAGTGTTCAGAAGATAGATTCTTTTAACTTGGTAAAGGTTGCTGGTGTGCTGGTTTAGGCATCTGGGTTTTCTGTGTGGACCTGAAATTTGCAATATTAGTCACTATTTCGTTGAAGTCTTTAATGATTTCTAATTTGGTCTGAACTAGTGACAAATAGTTATTAGCTTTGATTTCTTTTTTTCTCAGATTGGGTTAGATACCATTGGAAGTAAACATGGAGGAATCAGGATAGTTGAAAGATTTCTGTAAAGTGTAGAGGGCTAGGGGAAAAAACAGTAAGGTTGGGTAACAAATTTGTGTTTTCAGTGTGATGGTAAAAAAAGCACTTTATCAGCTAGATCCATGATAAGAGAGAGTTTTTACCATCTGTGAAACAGTTGCTATGTCAAAATATCAAAACTCTTAATATTTTGGAATCATCTTTAAGTTACCTAAAGACTGTCTTTCATCACACAATAGGAACATAATCACCTCCTCTTCCTGATGACTGTTGCAGCAGTTCCTTGGCGTTTGTTAGTCTAGCAGTGCACCTTACTGCAAGAACTTTTCCTGTGATGACTTTGGGAGTGATGGAGCAGTGGCAAGTGGCCTTGGCAAGGTGCCTTCTTGAGCACTGCAGAGTTGGCCTGTTTCCTGCTACTAACAACAGCCAGAGAAGCCATTGCTTCCCCTGCAGAGTTGTGAAATTGGTGTGTAACTCATTAGTGAGAGCTGGAGAAGAAACTGCATTGGGTGCAAAGGACTAGAAGGTGGTTAGATGTGAAAGTGAATTTGGTGTTGTTTAAAGTGCTTGAACCACTTGAAACTGTTTCTGATGTTCTTTCGCTGCGGAAACTCATCACTTGCCAGTCTGATGTTAAACCTTACTGAGCCTAAGTATTACTAGCAGGCAGTTAGGGATTATATAGAGGAGATTCTGGAATGGTAGCTGTTTTTAGAGATGGGTGACTGCGTAACCACCCCAACAGTAGATACTTGAGACAAACATCTCTAATAGAAAAAGCAGCAATTCAAATATTTGCTTTATTGTCATAGAAACACTTTAATAACAGTGCATTTCAACAGCTGCCATGTGTTTTAGGAAGAATTGTTTTCTTTCAGAACTGTGATGCTAAACACGGCTTTCTTATGATGCATATAGGAAGAAAAGATTTACACTCTCTGACCCTGGGTGTCCTTGCAGTTTTATTCCTTACTATCAGGGATTTTTGTTCTTACATGAATGATCGCCTGTTATCTCAAGCTGATGCTAAATAATGAAGGCTAACAATGAATATGATCTTCTTAGAATTGTTCTCTCTTTTCAGTAAATGCCAGTATGTCATCAGTGTTAGATATGGGCTCAGTCCAAGGCAAGGTGGAGAGACAGGAATGTTCCTGCATGGAAGTATTTTTATTATGGTCACTTCAGGGGGCTGTGTTAAGGACTGAAGTTTTTAATTTGAATGTGTTCTAGAACAGTCAGCCATGAAAATCAGACCTGTAGGACACATAATCTTGAACATGCATGCATGTCATCGTATCTGAAAATGCTAGAAAGAATTGCTGGATTTTTAATTGTTTTAAGAATTCTCAGGAATGGCCATCGAGGGGAAAGACAATGTAAAAAAGACAGAAGTGAGATGAAAGAGGTGTTCCTATAGAGTAAAGAAAGGAAAATTAGCCTAACATTTCACAAGACAGTCTAACTGGCTGGAGGTTTCTTTGTCACTTTTCCAACAATCCCTGTTCCAGTGCTGTGTCACCTAAGCAAGTTGTGCTGTCACAATTGTCTGAGCAGTTGTATTGTGAACCAGGTCTGCATAATGGTGTAGTTTTAAACCAAATCAGCCTCTCCTTGGTGGAGGGTGTTTTTTAATGCTGTGTGAGTCCTCTGAGGTGGGTAATATCATGACTGCACAAATAGTAATGTGCTGCAGCACTTAAATCAGGAGGACAAAGTGTGTGTGTGTTGAGGTGTGAGAGATTAGGAGATACCACAATGTAATGTAAAAAACTTATGAAACTGGCAACCATGCTTGCTTTAATAGATTTGTGGTCAGAGAAGTAGTATATTACCTGTCCTTTAAGCAATGACAGTAGCTTTGGATTTCTC
The DNA here is from genome assembly GCF_000699245.1 of Pterocles gutturalis. Classification (NCBI taxonomy): domain Eukaryota; kingdom Metazoa; phylum Chordata; class Aves; order Pterocliformes; family Pteroclidae; genus Pterocles; species Pterocles gutturalis. The sequence goes on along the minus strand of NW_010142906.1, from coordinate 13,588 downwards.
CGCCTTTTCTATAATAGTTGTTATCCATTTGTGAATGATAGGCAGTTGATTGATCCTCAGTGATTGTGAATATGAGAGAGCCTGGTACTGCTGAACTTTGTTCAGTGTTGAGATGGGTCTTCCAGTGCATGGACTTGTGTTTTAACTGATACAGACTTCTAGGAGTGCCGGTGGCTGTGGACAAGTCCCTTTATTTTCTTATTCTTATAAACTCTATCTATAAAATGTGGTGAAATACCAGTCTCAAGAATTACACTTTTCTTTCATGTCTGCCCTTTGCTGCATGAAAAGACTGGAATGAAAAGGAATGGAAAAAGGTGTCACTAATGAAACTGTCACTCATTTTTTTTCCCTTGTTTTATAAATAATTAACATTTACAGTGTCACAAAAATCTGCAATGGTGTCCTTTTAATAATTGTTCTTCTGAATGGAAGAGTTTACATGATTTCTATATCTGTTTAAAGATCCAGTCTATTTTATGATTAAGAGTGTGATATGGGGTTTTAAAATGCCTTTGTAATTGTCAAAAGTTTAGGCAAGCTTCGGTAAGCAGAATGTGTTACATGTGCTCGGACAACACTAGCAGAATACCTGAGAACAAAGGTATTCTGCTCATGTTCTCAGAGAAACACTCCTAGAATTACACTGATTAACTGCTTAACTGCTTTAGCTAATAGAAGGCTTTTCCTGTCATACAGAAAGGGAAGTACAGAGCAAGAAAACCTATAGTGTAAGTGTTGAACTGGGGGCTGTCCTGCTGTGCTTGTTACTTATCTCGGCACATAGTTAGTAAAATGTGGATTTCCTCCCCGCCTCGTTCCTCTTTTCCTGAGAGGGCATGCTTCTGTTTTTTTTTGGTTGGTGGTTTGGTTTTTTTCATATTTTTTTTCCTTTCAGTGAAATTGGACCAGTGAAGAATTTGGCTTCCAGACCCTAGGAATATATTTTTTAATGAAAGAGGGGGGAGGGGAATGTGCTCCTTCCTAAAATAAAGTGAAAAAGTAATCTAATGGAATACTTAGACTGTGTGTTTAACATGAAGGAAGTTGTCTCTGTTTTCAAACACGTGATGTTGCACAATATAGGCAGATATATTTGAGAATTGAAAATGTCCAGTACTAGCATAGTGGAAGAACAGATATTGGAAGAGACAGACTAGTGATTTGATCCGTTTTGGCAAGGGGTGAGCTAAAAAGGCTAAATGTGCAAGTGTTCTCTGCTGGATTTTTTAGCCAAACAGGGGAGTAGGCTGCACTGACACAGTAAACAGGCTAGATGATTTTATGTACTTTAATAGTTATAACGTAACATCACTGAAATAACATGCTCAAAATCCATGCTATCAAATCCTGTTTCTTGGCAGTTTCTGTCTAAAGAAGAATTAGATCTGTTAGGGAAATATATAGCAATCAGAGTATCAATAAATATCTCCCTTGAGTTCTAAGGATTTGAAAGTGTCCTCTACATATCTCGCCTGTTGTTTTGTGTTAGTACAATGCTGTGGGACTTCGGGGAGGTGGGTTGTATTTCTTTTTGATTTAAGTTTTTTCAGGGACAGAAGAGGAAATTGTTTGTAAAATGTTAAGTGTTCCCTTTAGTTGTTCAGAATATAAGACTATTTATTATTTGAGAAGCAGTTTAGGGATAGAAATAAGTAATCAGCATAGACTGAGCTGTTGGATCGTAGTACAAATGTGATTCTTATTACAGGTCTCTATGATAGGCTCACCATCACAACGCTGTGTCCCCAGTCGCTGGGATTGCATAAGGGGGTTTAAGACAGCTCAAGCCCAATGCTCTCTTCAAAGCTCTTTTGGGTAGTCTCATTTTGTATACTCTAGGTTGTATACATTCCCCCATGCTGGTCTAGTTATCCCCGGAAGATATTAATGCTCTTGCTGCTCACCTGGACAAATATTTACCCAACTGGTTGATACACTTAACTGAGAGTCAGTGCTGTTATGACCCTTTATCATATAAGCCCATATAATATCGTATGCAAAGGTCCCCTTTGTCGTAGTATACGGTCAGCTTTCTTTGCCACAGGTGTGGTCAGTCACTTCTGTGTTCTTCCTAGAGCTTCACAAGCACCTCATCCTTGCCCATGTCCAGTGAGCCGTCTCAGGAGTTTGTTGATTCATCACATGGAGAGAAGAGCTGACAGCATATAGAATCTGGAGTTTAGGGCATTTGCCTGGGTGTAAGAGACTTGTCTTACAACTTGTGTCTTAGGCAGAGGAAGTAGTGGAATAGAAGTGTATTTCTTCCCAGGTTCTTGCCTCAACCTTAGAGATCTAGTATTTTAATATTAGATATTTGCTTTATGTAACACAAAACAGATTGATCTGAACAGAAAGAGACCAAGTTAGGAAGACTGTGTATCCTAATAACTGTGTCAATATTTGGATTCCATATCCAAGTAACTCTCCTTAAATGATGAGGTAAAATAATATCTCCACCACTACCAAATGCTTACTGTGAAAAGTGTGAAAATCCCTTTGTGAACCTAGTGTGAAAAGTCAAGCTGCTTCTTCCAAGCTTCTTTTTATGCTCCCAGTAGTACTGTGAAGGTCTTCAATTAATGAATTGATTCTCTTACTTTCTCCCACCCCCAATAAAAATTGCTGACTTCATTTTTGAATTAGCTCTTTAAGCTGCTTAGATCACCCACCCAATTGAGAATCGCTTGAGGATTTAATTTTTGTTAGAAACATTACTTAAATAGATTAGAACAAATTAAATTTGGCACTCAAGGGAATCACAGCCTTTAGTGTTTTTGTTAGTTTATTTTTGCTATATTGGGATAATTTGCTCAAACAGTATTTTATAAAGTGACTACCATATATCATGATGAAACATAAATGTATATGTTGTTTCAGTACAGGAGAGTCTGACCTATCAGTAGCAGATATTTTTTGGAGATTGAGATCAAAGATTTTTTTCAGTTGTATAACTTTCATTCAGTAGTCCCCAAATAATATTAATCTAAAAACTGTAGGGATTTTTGGAAGCACAGGTTAAATTCTCAGTAGTATTTTTGTAGTGTGAGTGCAATGGTTTGCCACATTTACCAATGCAGAAACAATATACAGGAACATTAAGAGATTTGTCTAAGGCACCATAATAAGTAGAAGACTTGATTTATGCCTGTGACTAGATTGTTAGCTGCTTGCTTCTATGTACTAAGGCCAGTGTTTCTAACTTAATTTGCTTGTTTTATGCTTTGACATCTGAATGGGTGACCTAGCTGCTGAAATCACTGATGTACTGACGTTGTGTTTACTTCCTGTGAAAGTCAGGATTTATTTAAAAGTACAAGAGAGGTTGAGAGAGTTGGGCTTGTTTAACCTAGAGGAGGGAAGGCTCCGGGGAGACCTTATAGCAGCCTGCCAGTACTTAAAGGGGGCCTTCAGGAAAGATGGGGAGGGACTCTTTATCAGGGAGTGTAGTGACAGGGCGAGGGGGAACAGCTTTAAGCTGAAAGAGGGTAGATTTAGATTAGGTATTAGGAGGAAGTTTTTTCCTGTGAGGGTTGTGAAGCACTGGAACAGGTTGCCCAGAGAAGCTGTGGATGCCCCATCCCTGGAGGGGTTCAAGGCCAGGCTGGATGAGGCTTTGAGCAACCTGGGCTAGTGGAGGGTGTCCCTGCCCATGGCAGAGGGGTTGAAACTAAACGATCTTTAAGGTCCCTTCCAGCTTTAACCATTCTATGATTCTATAATTTCAGACATTCAACATGGTAAATGGATGAGATTCCCTAATCTGTAATGCTTTCTTCTCTCCTTTCCAGTAAGAAGACCATATTGCTCACTTTCTCTCTTCTGTCTGAAACAAAACTAAAACATGGTTTCATCTGTTGGCCAGGCAGGTGACACTGACACTAAATTGGTGATTTGCTTAGTTTGGGTGAGGAAATCTGTTCTTAAGCAACATTCTATATCTGGTGAAACATTGCGTGAGTTGTTTTTTGACATTGTGGATGGGTCTCATATCACCCGTCTTAACACTACAATGGGCCAAAACTTGCCATTATAAAACAGATTTTTAGTGCTTATAATTTGTCCTTCCTTACTTATTAATATACCCTCCCACCCCACCCCTTGAGTCTTAAATGACTTTTTGAGGGAATGTTGGAAATTTTCTACAAAGTGATTCAGTGGAAGGAGGGCGCTTAAAGGAAAACATAATGTGTTTTTCTGCTTTTCCCTAAGTTTGTAAGGATGTTTTTGAAAGAACTAGCTTGGAATAGGAACTCAATTGGGCTGAAATGGCTTTTGCTTGTAATACCTGTGAAAGTAGACATATTTGTCCCAAATCATTATTTTTTAAAAAAAGTCTGTTAAGCATCTTAGAGGCTTGTTTAAGCTTCACAGCTAAAACATTTGAAACATACCCCTGTAGTATGCAAAAAAAGGACTTGAGGTGTTGTGGCCCTATCTGCTGTGGGATGGGCTACAGTTTGGTCTAAGCACACATTTTAAAATTGAGATTTTATTTTATGACTGGTTTTTTTACATCCCCTCATACAAAGACCTGAATGGAGTAAATCACTCCATTCAAATGTAGAAGGAATAAGAAGAGTGAAATTGGTTTGGGATTGGGGACTGTGGTGTCAGTGTGCTTCATGTGGTGTGAAGGCAGTGTGCTTTGCAAACATGATGGAACAAGAAACAGTAACATGAAGTGATTGCAGTGAAACTCTTGCTAGATAAGAAATTGCTTCCCTCAAGAAGGAAACTGGAGCTGGAAACTAGTGGGAACATGGGTTGTGTGTTGAAACTTCCTTGGGATGCAACTTGGATGCAAACTGAACAAGGAACCTCAAATGGAAAACAAGTTTGGAGGCAAGGCAGGAAAGTGAGTGATTAGAATAGTATTCAAAATTGAAGGCAAAGAAGCTACTTGACAGTAGGATAAATCTGTAGTTTGGAAATTAACTGGAAAAATAAGGAGAATAGAATGGAGGTGAGACAGAAAGGAAGTGGAACCACAAGTGTTACATCAAGGGGATTGACTCCTATGCATGGCAAGTGGGAAGTGAGAAATTGGAGCAAAGAAAGCTGCATACAGTAGTTGCTGACATCTGCAGAGAAACATTCCTCTGACAGTTGGTTACACAAATATTTGCTGACAGTGGAGCCCATTCACCTTACGTGCTGGTCCACATAGAGGCTGCTGACCCAGTGCTGCTGACACTTAGCTCTCAGCTCAAGTGTCAGAGGCCTGTATGGCAGATGAAACTGTTATAACTCTCACGTGCTATTCCACCAGTGTCATACATGTGTTACTTAGATGCCAAGTGATGGAAGTTTGCTTTTGATTATCTCCAAATGTAAAGATAAAATACTGTTATGAGTAGCAACAGCAAATACCCCAAAATTAGAAACTGGCAAAAGCTAATTTGCATTTTTTGACTCTTTTGTTGTGTATTTGTTTTCAGATACTGCATTTTAAATTACTGAATCACATGCTGCTTTTTAATCAGCCTCCTTAAAGTACAGGGTGTTCTGCTCTGGAAATGTGACTTGCAGCATAGCGAATGAGAGGACAATTTGTAGGATGCCTTCTTTATGGTTGCAGGTATTTGTGACAACTGAAGCAGAACATTGCTGGAAGAAAAGTGTTAGTCTGGTGATTTAAATTGGACTGTTCGGAAATTGCCTTTGTTTGCTTGCTTTTGCATTTTCTGAGTGCCCAAACTGTGGATACAAGGATCAGCTTTGTGGAAGTGCTGAATACTTGCATCCACAAATAAAATCAATCGGAGTGGCATCAGCAACTGAAAAATCATGATCTCCCCAATATGGCATCTAGAATTCCTTCTTTAACACTTATCTCTGAGTTTCGCTTCCCCATATGGGAAATACTGACTGGTTTTCTGTGGTGTTGACAAATTAGGATTGTGGAGCACTTAAATGTTACTGTGATAAGCACAATAAATAAAACTAGAGAAGAAATTGACAATGCTGTGTTTCAAGCACGGATTTCAGTACAACAATCCATGGACTACCATACAATGAACAATATGAAAGAAAATACAGTGCTGAGTAGTTGCTTGTTAATCGAGTGCTCTACCTCCTGTGCACATTGGATAAATGCTGTGGGGAAAAATAATGTTTGTTTGTGTAACTGAAGACTATGTAGGTGGGGGAGCAGGTCAGTGCTACAGACATATCCTTAGTTGTGGCTTTTTGTAACCTTTATGTGCTTGACTTTGTGGCTTCAAGAGTTTTGTCTTAATGTAGGTTTTTAATGTAATATTGTATACATACATTCTTTGTAAATAATGTATGTGCAGTCACATAGGGACTATGCTGGATGCATCAACACTGTTTACTAGCCAGACTTTGGAAAATGTAGATGTAGTGAAAAACAGGAGTGATGCAATGATAACCAATTACTTGGGTAACCGAATACTCTGTCTTTGAATAGTACTCCATGAATATATTTACATTCAAGATACATATGTATCCTGTCAGTGAGACTGAGGGATTATTTTGCCCATCTAAATACCTGGAGAAGGTTGCACTTGTGCCTTGTTCTCCCTCATACTTGTTTCATGAATATGTAAATTGGTGTGTTCCCATTGTTACTGTAGTTCTCAGATGCTCTGGAAAATGGCTTATTCCATTCCTGGAATTCTGTTTGTTTGGGTTCTTTTGACAGCACTGCTTTCGGTGTTTTTATTTAATATTTTATGAGATGCCTTGCAGGCTGTTTTTCATGGTTAAGAACATCATATATACATAAAAAAGTAACATATTGCTTTTGGATATCAGCATGAAGTGTTGGACCTTGTGTACTTGGATGAAGAACAGACCCACAAGGTGAGCTACATTCTTACTTCTGTGGCCAAGCAGGATGCTGTGCTTTGAGTTGATTTTTTTCTTAATTTGAAGCAGGAAGGCAGCACTAGTGAACCTGACTGAGTCTGCCAGGGTAGAGGCAGTCAGTTGTTATGATCTTGAAATTGTTTTTCAGGAGTTCCAAGATTTTATGCACCAACTACACATATCTTTTAGCCCACCATTCTAGAAAGCAGAGCCATCCAAATCTTACCCCTTTCTTGTTGTTGAGGGGTGGCTTTCATTCCTATATCATACCTTTTCCTTCTCAATGAAGAAGGTCTTTATTAATAACAAAAGAGGCCATATCAAGTTCTTCTGCTGGTGTTACTATGTGTCCCTGTTTCCCTGACTCATGTTACATTTGTCAATAACCTGTAGACTAAGATTAAAGGTTTAGGTCTCCTTTGCCTGGGTTGCGATCCGTATCTGTTTATTCCCAGTGAGACAGTGTTTTGGTAGCTATACCTTAAAAATTCTTTAGAGGTTTGGGGTACCTCTTACTTGTTCAACAAAACTAGATTCAAACTCAACTCAGGACGTAAAGCGGACCACTCTTTTTGCCTCTGACAACTTTCTGCATCTTTCTGTGAATGACTATATTGTTGGATGACTGGCTTCTGCCAGGAGGACAGAATGGTGGTGAGCAAGACCCCTTTTCAGTTGTTTATTTATAGCTTAACAATAAAAGCTTCACAACTTTTTCCCTACTTTGTTACTTTGCTTTCCAGACAGGGTTTCCCTTTATAATATACCGAATTTGTTCTTAAATCTCTTTCCAAGTTTTGTTCTGGTCAGGAAATCGGGCTGTGGTACAAGCCCTCCTACCCCCCGCCAGTTATCAGACCTGTAGAGGCACTTTCTAGGCACTTTCCACTTTCAGCATGAGGAACACTAGTTTTAGTTTTTTAATAACTGTAAGAAACTTGTCAGATGATCTTGATTATGCAAAAAAAAAAAAAAAAAAAAAAAACCCAAACAAAACAACACGATATTTCCTAATGAATGCACAAATCTACTTTGAGCTGTGAAATAGTGTATTGTGGAGCATGCATCCTACCATTCCAGCCACATTCCATTCACATATGTGATCTGCTCCTTTGTGTGGAGCACAAACCTTCTTCCTCACTTTCACAGCCTGTTCTTCTGAAAGAGCCTTTATCCATTCAACACAGTACTCCAGGCACGCGACCTATCCATCTGCTAATGAGGACAGATCGCAGGTTGGAGTCATGGTATAAGTGTAGGTAGAAAGGTAGAGAGAAGTTAAATAATGACTGAAAATTTTTGAGATGTGCATGTTCATATCCTGCTTCCTTTCGTTTTTCTGTCAATCTTCCCAGGATCATTCTGACCTAAGAATGAAATGGTTCTTTGTTCACTCCTCCTTACATACTTGGGACTAAAGGTGAGGCAGGATTCTGGAAGCGCATGCCCTTTGTGGGTGCTTTGAGGTGAATAAGGTCTGTGGCTGCAGGTGAAAGGGATGCCATATGTGTAAACTGCATGTCTCAATGCTTGTAATTATTTGTCATGCTTGAATAAGGCTGGCAGCTGGGCCTTTATAGCAATTTCACTTTAAATTTTTCTTACCTAGCAGAGTGGGAGCCACTGGAGAACGTATTTGCATAGGACAGGAGAGCAAATGCGACAGTTGGAGAAGGAGGAATCAGTCTAATGATAGGCTTGTTTTTAGAAAGCTGGAAGCTGGGCTAGCATAGTGACTGTAGAGTTGTAAATGTAGGAAGAAAAAAAAAGTCTCACTATAGACAATTCTACACTCTCAAAACAGCACTACCTTGACAATTTAAGCTGTGCAGATCATTGCTGTTATTGCTATGATCCAGCCCCCTCTGTTGCAGTTGACACCTGGATTGATCAGATCCTGCAGTGAGCTGGTTCAGCTTGTGATGCCTGCAGAAATTGAATTCCACGTAAGAACAGAATAATTTCCTGCTGGTGTAGGAATCTTACCTGCTCACCAGTGGGTCTGATGGGCACTAGTACAAGTGCTAGGGAGTGAGTGGTACTGCATGCCACTGTAGGATTGAATGGGGCTGGAGGGTAAAACTGTTACAGCAGCAGAGTTCATTGCATTGTCTTAGAACCACAACTTTATGTGAGTGTTGTGTCTGACACAGGGATTTCTAAAGAGGTGCTCATTTTTTCCCCTTTCTTGCTTGAGTCTTCCAAGGTCCATAGTGTGCAGTTAGACCTTTTCCTCTAAGACCTTCTGATGTTTTTGAATTGTTAGAGGGAGAGTCTAGGAGTGAATGTAAATTACAATTCTGTTACTGAGAATGGATCAAGAGTGGCATTTGGTAATGAGATTTCTGTGACTGGGTTGCTGTAAAGCGGAAGAGCTTGAAGAAAAATGTAATCTGCAAATATTTAAAGGAGAGTCTTAGAGGAATCTATGGAGGAGTGAGATAAATGAACTAAGGAGGTTTGTCATACCTGATGCTCATAAAAAAAGGCTTCCTATCTCTGCTATTGATTTGTTTGTGATGAGATCAGTAGCCCCTCAGTGCTTTTTGTTTCTTTGTAAATTGGGCAGATGCTTATTTCGGAAAAAACAAGACAAAGAGAGCCTTAGAGTTTGTATTGCAGATTAAATGCATATAAAGATAGTTACCAATTTGTAGGGATTAGTAAACTCAGGACTACATTTACAATCTAGATATTACTGGTAAAATAGCTAATCTCTTAAATGTGTTGCGTCCAAAGGTCAAAACAAGCTGACAGTGGGGGATGTCCTTTCTGCTTGCGTTAGTCTGCTGTCTGTGAGTACAATACTACCACTGCATGGTTTTTTTTATTTGACTGGTCTGGTTGGAAGGACTATATATACCTGTGTAACTCTGAGGAACATTTTCTGTTAAGATAGTTACAGCTTGTGTGGAGTGTCATAATCAAGGAACATACTGAGCAGGTGTCTTAATTAGTTAACATCTTTTTTGTACTAGGTGGAAGCTTCTGCATCCAGAACAGGTGAGAAGTAATACTATGGTGTTATACTTGTATTTTCATTACAATATAGGCATGGAGCACATGTGCAGTGTAGTTTTAACCCTCTGAAGCTGGGAAAAGGAAACAAACCCAGTGAGCAAGCTTACAGAAGTGTGGGAAAAATTGAATTCTTCCTTCTCTAGCTTTGCTTTGTGTATGGTTTTATGTTAATGTCTGTCAAAACTAAGACACTTTGGGTTATATCTTTTGGTCTAGAACAATTTTATTTTTGGTGTAGGAAAATACTGTACTTGTGAAGAGACCTGAAAATGTATCGTGTGTATCTGAGTCAATCAAATTTTTGTCTGACACACCCAAAAGAAAAAGAGATACAAAATCTCTCTGGCGATGGGAGTTGATGTTACCTCTGCAAACTTTAGAGTCAGTTTTATCCCCAGTTTTTCCTGAAATATCACAGTTAATTTCCTTTCTTTAAGAAGGACACTTTTGTCTCCAAAATAAGTGGCTTTGATTCATAAATTTAGTGCAGTTTTGACTAGAAGGTCCTTGGACTGCATTGACAGGTCCAAACAGTAATCTGAGAGAATCTTTCAATTCCCCAGAATACACGCTCAGTTAAACGTGTTTAGGAACACTTGTAAAGGACGGGTGGTTGGATATTATTTATTAAAAGTTTCTGACAATGTAGAAGTGCTTCTAGATGTCTTTTCTGTTATAGGAGACAGACATGAAAGTTATATATCTTCATTACAAATTGAAAATTCAGATAGGATTCTTCTTCATTCAGCAGTTTGCTTAACTAATAAAAGGGTGAATTACTGAGATGAAGGAAGGTATTGTTTGGTAGCAGAGAGAGATGAGGTGAATAAGTTATGCTTTTTAAAGGTATTTAGTAGATTTTTGGCATTGAAGGGAAAATTTTAGATTCATCTCAGATGGGAGGAGAACCCTCTGCTGTTCTGGGTTGCTTGAATTCTTCCTCTGGTTTTCTTTCTGCTTTTGGAAAGACCTTTCCAATTATCCAATTTTTTTTTTTTTTCCAGGCGTGTCCTTAATTTTTTTCCTTACCTGCTATTTAAAAGGAACAGAAATTGGACATTTAAAACATGGGAGAGGCTGACTGACTGTTCAGAGTGGAGTGAGTTTGCAGTAAGGTTAGTTTGCATATATTAGTCTCTATTCCTGTTCTGTAACATTTCAGACTTGCATTTTAGGATGGGATTGTTTAATGCTTGTGACTTTCTGCGTTTGAGGGTAGGGGGATTCCAGAACTTGTTATTTCTAAGGCTCTTGGTGAGCTCTGGATACATGATATAAAAGGACAGATATCTGTCACAAGTGGGTGTTGCGTCAGTTGAGGATGCTTTAGACTTTTAAAACACTGTAAGGCATGCTTATTTGACTGAGGAATGTTCTGAGATCTCCTAGTGGGAGAGAGATAAGAGGTCTCACCTACATCCATGCAGCAACTAAAGTATCATGTCTGGATTATAAACAGATGTCTGCTTTTGCTTTTGAAGTGTGGTCTGTACTGAGCAGTGATTTTAGGTAAAGGTTTCATCATAAGGCCTTGCTATAAAGTTTACAGCTCCTAGCTTCTAAAACGGGGAGCCCTTGTCTCCCTCTCATACCCCTCTTCTTAGTTATGCCGTCTCCTTGGTGCAGGCACTTCCACTCATCTTCTAATCACAAGCTAATTGAGTTCACTAAAAAACCCCTCCTATTAGCACCTGTTGATTTTTCTGACATTCAGGTTTGTTGAGGTGGCCTGTGGTGCAGCCGGGTGGGTACCAAGGTTGGCCCCAAGTGCAATCAGTAGGGAGAATAGGAATATCTTATTTTGATGATGGTGTTCCTCTTTTTTTGTTTCCTGTGTGTTCATTTTTCTAATTTTAGGTCTGGTAACTGCTGAGTCGCTGTAACTCATGAATGTTTGGTTGGGTTAGGATTTTACTACTTTTGTCTAATAAAGCAGATCAGATAAGCAGGAGAGAGGTAAATAGGGGGGAAGAGGGCAGCTTTAAATTCAGATCTTAGGTAACCATTCTCTAAGTTTCAGTTCTTCACTACTTACTAAGCTTTGTATGGTCTATTCCAGTCACGTCTCTGTTTTCTAGATGTGTTTTCTTTCCACTTCTTCCTTGTCCCGGCTTTTTTCTTAGACCTGGTTCATGCTACCTTTGACATACTGGCTTTTCATTTGAAATTGTCTTCAGGATGTTCATAGATTGTTAAGACACTGAGTCTCTAAGACCATTACAATTTTGTACAAACTATTTGTCATAAATATTAATTTTGAAATAGTTTTGGTACCATTTTGAAATGGTTTGGTTTTCGTTGCCTGGTCAGAGGTTTTTCTACTTGTCAGTACTAGGCATGAGAGACATATCAACACATCTTTGATTCACACAGTGTTCAGCTGTCAGGATATCAAATTAATTTGACCTTCACTGCACACTATATGAATATCTTTCTAAATTGATTATCTTATTTACAAACCATAATGCAAAAGCCAAAACATAGTCTAAAGGAAGTTGTACAGAGTCCCCTATAAATAAATAAATAAATAAACAAAATCCTTAAACATATTCCTGACCATTGACACTGCTGTTATTGTTTTTGACAAGTCTTGTTCAGTGATATCCTGCTCTGTACAACATATCAGTACACGTAGACAAGTGTCTGCTCAATTGTCACTCTGCTTCCACACGTGGCTCAAACTTTTTTTTACAGCTGTGTAACAAAAGAAACTTAGAAATTGCTCTGGGATGAAAAAAAAAAAGTGTTACTGTTTTTGTATTAGTTTAGAGTAATTGCCTCATCTGATTCACTTTACAGTCACATGAATGTCGGTGCTAGCACAAAAGAAGGAGCAGAGTGAGGAGATTGAGTGTGAGTACTAGGAGCAGAATAGGATTGCTTTTTTGAATGCCAGTGCAAACTCAAGTCTTAGGACTCTGCAGTTACAGCGTTAAGTGAAAAACCTCGTAAAATGCTTCCTAAGGTAAATGCAGACCACTGCTGAAAGAAGTGTCCCTGCTGTCCCCTCACACATGAGGTTGAGGTGTTCCTATTGTTCGCCTTGCATTCTAGTGATTTCATGACTACTCAGTGAGCTGAGTTAGCTAGTTATCAAATGCAAAAAATATTCACTGTTTTTCTTTTTTTTCTCTCCTTTTTTTTTTTTTTCTTCCTCCTCTCAGAGCAACAAGCTGATCTGACTTCCTGTATGGTTGTATGATCACTATGTGGTATATTAGGTTATGATTCGTGTTAAAAGAAACGGAGAAAAGCTGCTCTCATGCTGCTGTGCTGGAGAAAGCACGGGACCCTTCTCAAGGACCCTTCTTGCAGTTGAGGAATGAAAGAAATGGGACAGTGATGGGACTGTGTGAAAGAATTCACCCTCAAGATTTCATAACTTTCTGAGCTCATAGCACAACAGGGTGAATAAACATTAAGCTGCTCTGGTAAAAAGAGAAACCTATTGAAGTAAAATTTCAGTTATCTATGGCAATTTATCAGACTACACTAAATGTGGGCAGTGCTGCCTCGTAACGTGCATACAGAAAGGGTACTTGAAAGGCCAGCGTTCACTGTTACTTGGTTGTAAAAATCAGAGACGAAGCAAAGGTAAGGGCACTTGAATTGAGCAGTCTCATGACGAGTTTGATTTGGCATTTTTAATGTTCATGAAACACTACTGACTGAATTGTAATCTGTGTTGCTGGTGGTTTTTTTTCTTTTTTAATGTCTGAAAGTATGTAATGAT
>NW_010142905.1:0-17184 GCF_000699245.1 Pterocles gutturalis | reverse complement strand
CTTCCAATCTCTAACATTCTGTGATTCAGCTCTGTGGGAAATAACAGTTCTTTCAGGAGCCAGTCCTTCCAAAAGACTAAGTCCATTATGACTCTTTTATACAAATAACTGATCTCATGTATTGCTTTTACCTTGTTGTCACTACCACAAATATACAGTAAATAGAGCATAATTAATGAATTTCGGTTTGCTATAGATTTGCGAACAAGATCTTTCATGACCTGTCCTTGCATGTGACATCTTTATTTGTTCCCTGTGTCCTTTTCATCTCACCTTCCTCCTAGACCTCTCATCTGTTTAGGAGGTAGCAGATATTTTGTCTGACTCAGAGGTTAGTTTAAGCATCTGTTTTCTACCTCTCAGAATGGATGTAGGGTTGAGCTACCATGTTTTCCCTCAACATGGCCACTATTTGGAATATTTCCTCTACACAGGGACCAGTCTCCCTTCTTAAAAACATGTAGGAACTTCATATGCATTGGTTTTTATTCTTAAATCAAATATGTCTGAAATTAGTTACCATGTTCAAAGATTATTTGGGAAAAGAAGACTGTCAGACAAATAGACCACTTAATTGTGCAAAATACTGTATTTCCTGGAATTTTTTCCTTGAAATTCCCATAAAAGATGTTTCAGTACTCCTGTTTTTCCCTAGGACTTGAGAACAATAAATAATTGAAAAACGCCAAGGCGCAGGTTACATGAGCGGGAGGGAATGTAATAAAATTATATTTGATGTAGGAGCCCAGAGGCTGCCACTATGCAGGGTCTTCATTACCATTCTCCTTACTAGCACTATCTATAATTACACTGCTTAGTGAGTAATGCACAGCAGCCAGGTACTGCACTATGAACCCAGTATGAATACTTGCGTAGAATCGGATAAAGAACTAAAAACTAAGTAAACAGAGACATTACATTTCAACTAAAAAGCAGAAGTACCTTTCAGTTTGTTTTTTTTGTTTCACCAGTTAGAATGCTGTTTTATTCTGTTATCCAGAAGTTAGCCATACAAATCTGGCATATGGCCTGCTTCTCTTTACAGCAATTCTTTCCTACAGTAAAGGTAGCTGGCCGCCAAGCCTTTGATTGTAAATGTGAAAAAGAACAACTGCCATACTTGGAATTGTCGAGCTAACGAAAACACTCACTATATTTCTGTCTATCTGGTAACATCTTTTCCTGTCTCTTCCACTTCATATGTCACCTTCATGAATGGCCTCACTATTACTGTTAATTAACAGGTACACAAAGAAGCCGTTCTGCTGAGATTTCTTTTTCCCCATCACACTGGTGAAACAGTAGTGAGCTCTCTATGGCTGGCCAGTTTTGAGAACTGTCCTGCTTCACAACAAACAGCCTAATTAACCATGCCCAGATGAAATGGCTTATGCTGCTGCAGCTTACGAATCATAAAATATTTAACAAACAGGGAAAAATGCAATTCACAATGAAAATGTTAAAGGAAATTGCTCAGTTTGCCTGCATTTTATGTCTCACACTAACAAGCCTTTCATCTGGTTACACGTCTGTCACTGACAATCTCAGTAGCCGGTAAAAAGAAATATCTGCCAATCTGTTCCTGTTCCTAAGGGTGCACAGGGCAGAGAAAGAACTTGGGCAAACCCACATTGACTCAAGCATGCTGAAGAGTTTGTCAGCTGCCTTGATTAGCACTGGAACCAGCCTCCTGAGTTCAGAAAATGCCATGGGCTCATTCTCTAAGAAATTTTCCAGGAGCACACCATGTTGCAAGACAACCTGTTCCATTGCAAAACGGATCTGTTCCAGCTCAGCCCAACACAAGAACTGCAATTTGATGCTGAGCTAATCAGGAATTCAATATTTTTGTATGTGTTTTCTTTTCTCAACATACTATAACCATTTTATACAAAAAATACTCCAGCAGGACTTGGTATGTATATTGTTGGGTTTTTTTACTGCTGATAAAAATCACACAGCCTTCCCTTTGTTACAGGATGGATGTTACCAATAGCAACAGCTGGAAACACCCAGATTCATCACTTCACTTTTATGGAGTAATGAAAACAGAAGACAGATTTTTATTTTTTTTCTTTCAGTCAGAAAATACCCAGCAATCTTAGTATGGAAGAGGTAGAATTGTTGATAATCACTGAGAGCATGTCAGTTCTTGCAGACACAGAGCTTCATGGCTGCCCAGGTGGATGACTAAGAATATCAACATCCATTTTAGAAGTACTTGTTTAGAAGGATGTTCTGAGAAAGAAACACGGGTCTTTTAATGCACCTACAAAAACAGAAAGGGCAAGCAACCTCAAAAGAAAAATAACTAAATAACTAGGGTTTTTTTATTTTTTAAAAAGAGAGGGACAGGATAGACAACACACACAAAGTAATATTGGAACTTTGATTTTCTCCTCCTTTCTCAGAAACCTCCAACGGTTTAAAAACCTTTCCTGCCTGAAAAGACTTTCTTAAATTCCAGAAAGTAAAATGAAGCATTCTGACAGCTTGCAAAGTATTGTACAAGAGACAGTATTAGACACCCTGTAGATATAGCTTGTTTTTCATTATAAAATGTTTCTGGAAAAGGAGTAATCCAGGATGAAGCTGGAAGGTAGAGGCAAGAAATCAGGGAACCTAGAGAGAAAGGTGTCAGGAGATGACCAAGAGACACTCAAGGAAATACGAAGCACAAAAACAATAAAAGAAATGACAGGATCAATCAAGGAAAAAAAAAAAGAGGAAAGGTAAAAGTTCATGTCATTTGTTGTTAATCTTCCGTTTGAAGAAGACTGCAAATTATCAGGTAGGACATGAAAAATCAAGGGAACAAAACTGAAGACTGTGCCTGAGGTGGAGAACAAGCACAGATATCAAAGAGAGAGGAGAAACAGAATTGTTTCTGAATGGGAGCTGAAAGAGAAATGGGCAATTGTAGACCCTCTCACCGATTAAGCACACCTTGAACTCAATGTTAAATGCTATTTATATATATATATTTAGGTATATAAATACACATGTTTATGTATATATGAAATGTGAAACTAGACATTAACTTGTGTCTCTGTGAACTAAATTTAACTTGCTAGCAAACCTTGCTCCTCAGTCAATATTTTTAGGTTCAGATAGTGCCTGTCTAAATATGCCACCATGGAGAAAAAGCCAAGGCTGGTGATTCTCAGGCATCAAAGTGGAAATTATGCCAAACACTCTGAGCCTGACAATTCTTCCTGCCTTCTGGAAGGGCAGGGCCAAGTAGGACAATCCTGTCCAGGAATGTATACTCAGGTTCAGCACTTAATGGGAAAAGGCATGCAGGGGACACTCAGGGGCACTGAAGAGCCTACCTTCTTCCACTTGAGCACAAACTACTGCAAAAAGGCAGAGTGGGTGATAGTTTTATATTATAAATTAACCAGTGGTACCTTCAAATCACAAAAACCCCGACTGTCAGGGAGTGTGAACTGGAACTTGACCAACTATACCATGCAATGGCCAGATGGACCTGGCAGGACTTAGACTGCCAGCTGGTCTTGGGGCACAGCTGAGGAGCACACTATTAAAGGCCAGGGACCACTCACAATAAGAAGTCTGCATGTACCCTCTGTTTTGGAGGGCGGGAGATATTCATTAGCACGGATGCAGCAATTTTCATGCCAGTTATTTTGAGTATCAAAGAATGGTCCCAGGCATACTTAAAATACTTACGTAGACATAGCTTACGTTTGCATGGATCAGGGCCTGGTGCATTGAGAACTACAGCTTAGTGATTCTGATGGTCACTTCAGGTTTCCTGAGATTAGCTATAATGGGTGGGTTCGCTCTGAGACTAGGTAATTTTTGCCTTTTCCCTATGGCCATGTCACTTCCTTAAGAGCCTTTTTTAGGGGCTTTATATATGAAGGGTTAAAAACAAAAAGTAAAACCTGAAAGATAATTTTTATGTCTTATCCATATTTCTGCTAGTCTTTGTAGATTCTCAAAATATCTAATAACTAGTATCTCAGGGATGAGGGGGGAAAAAAAGGGTGTGAGGGGGGAAAGCAGCAAGCTTTGGAGAAGAAACCCCGCAGTCCGCAACCTGGTCAGTGCTACTGCAAAGAACCAATACCTGATAATAGAACCTGTAGCAGATCAGTGAAATGAGGGTGTAAAGATCAGTTCCTGCAAGGAGCCTGCAAAGGGTGAAACTAAACAATAACAATCCATTATACCAGATCGTGTCCTTCACAGAAATTGAGTTTAAGTGTAGGCTACATGTTAAATGCCACTGTGGTACTTGCTAGGGTATCCCAGAAAGCCCAAGGCATCCAAGTCAAGCAAGGTCAAGCAAATAAACTCGACTGGCTCAGCAATTCAGATAATAACAACGTCCTACTTTAAAATACTTCTACAACTGAAATTACACAGAAAGACATAAAAGGAATTTTCCACAGAATTTACTAATTTCAGCTTGGGGGCGGGGGGGGGGGAGAAAGTCATGTCACATTTGAATCTATGCATCCATCTACCAGTAGTTCAGAACAGTGCAGGAAAAAACACCATTCTGTAATCAAACCAAAAAATATTAACAACTTGCTATTAGAAAATGTTCTTGGAATGGCACATTGGCAAGCAAAAATTCAGATTTTGGAACATCAACATATAAATAAAGTGAACTGGAATAACAACAGGCTTGGTATTCTTTCTGCATTCTTGTCTAGCTTTTCTGCCTAGAAATTGATGCTGCTAACATGAACACTCCCGTGACTTAGCCTTCATTAATCAAAAGATGCATGCTGCTCTATTTCAGAAGATGTAGGCTGCTACAGCAAACATCTTTACCAATTAAAACCGCAGCACACAAATTAAAGTCTAGGCTATTGCTGTAATATGAAGACAGATTCCAATATGTGCAAACAAAAATGGTGTAATTATTTATGTAGTTAACTGAAAATCTTGGAATAATGTAACTGTTCATAAGTGGTTGTCTGGGTATGTGCCAAGAGGAAATGTAAAATGTGCAGATTTACCTTTGTGATCTATACTGTATTTTGGGTATTGTCTGTTGTCCTCTATTAGTCTTCTCTTCCTCATGCCATATGGAAAACATTTCATAAAGACAAATTCTACGAGTTTGAAAATAAATGTTTCAGAAGAAGATATGCTGTCTCTAATAAAGGAGAAGCATCTGAGAAAGCCATGTGTAAGAGTCCATGGAAATGCCTAGCTGGCAATGAAATCATAAGCAGTGCAGAATGGGGTAAACGTAAGACATCATGAAACTGGAGTGGAATCTTTTACTTGTGTGACAGCAGCTCTAACAACTGCATGCCATGGGACTAAACATAAAATGTGCTGTGAAACCCATACATCAAAGATAAATATAAAAACACATTAGTGCTAACAGATACATTCTAAAACTGTTGTTTTTAAGCAAAAAATTAATTTGGCCCTGGACTTTAAAGACATTTAAGTGCTTAATTCATACTGAAATTAAAAGGAGTCAGGTGACTAAATATCTTTTGAAGCCTTTATCCTTAATGCTTATGAATAAGGCCAGAACTGAATCATAAAGTTCTCTATAGACAAGTCTAGCACTAGATCCAACACTATGAGGCTTGCATATGATTCCCACCATTGTGCCAACACAATCTCATTTGCAGGATGAAAACGCTCTTTTGAGAGTCAGATTCCATTGAACATGCTCAGATCAAGACATATGCCATTAGGAAACCATCAGGAATAAGACAAGAAAAATGCATGCCTTGTTTTCAGTGACCATGAAATAATCCACGCCCTGTTTTTCCTGTTATGCAAAATCCCAACCAAACATCCCAACCAATACAGCGGCATTTGAGCAATGAACATACACCTACTACACTCTTCAATACTGTTGTTTAAAGAAAGGAAAGAACTAGTCCTAATCTTGTTTATCTTGTTATCACAGTAAGAAACTGTCGAAGTAACAAGTCTTCCACACATAGTAACATATTTTTAAATATTTTTTCTTCTACTTTTGATCTCTACACACAAATAACAGCTGAGTTTACATTGAAATCCATCATTTCTATAATTTATAATTATTTTTTGTACTTACAGAAGAAGGGAACCTGTGTGGGAGTTTATATTGAATTCTTCATTTTTATCACTTACAATTTTTTTTTTGTACTTTCGAAAGGGGGAAACCTGTGTGGATATCTGCTTACTTCCTGACAACCAAAGGATAAACCCAGGTCTGTATTCTAAATGCACTTGTCAGGTTGGAGCAGAAGGCTCTCTACAAAGGTCAGAACCAGATCTTTTTTGGTTTCCTTTCACTGGGACAAATGCACAAAATGTTTTCCAAGTCAGAACCTTTTTTATGTTGGTGCTAAAGAGGAAAGGCGACACTTTCAAAACCATGGCATTATTTATGAGCCTAGTTCCTACCTTCCAAATTCTAGAAGGCACTTAATGCTATCCTTAAACTCAACTGATTGCATATTGACTCCTAGGAGTCAGATTTTTGAAGGAATTCAAGTACCTAATAGGGTGAGCACCCAATTCAACTCCATGAATTCTGGACTTAGACTAAATATTTACAAAGTATAACAAACCTCTGAAGGAAGTTTAACTATTCTGGATAGTGTAATTTTCATAGGACAATATTAAAGTACAACTGTTCAATAATCATATTCTTAAGACTACAAGTTTGGGTACAGGCACAAATCTGGTCTCCATTACAGTGAGAAAAGAAAAAAAACGGACTGCACCTGTTCTTGGTAACTCCCAGTAACCTTATTTAATAAAACATATTCAGAGAACAAAAACAAAGATGTTGATGAAGGAATGGGAATTATTTCGCAGTTACAGCAAAACCAGTCTCTTTTGCACGGCGGAGGAAATCTCAGCTTGGCACTTGCCTACAGAGTGTCGTGCTGCAGTGTTCTGCAGGCGCTGAAGTGGAGGCGACACTGCAGCACGCGTTTGCAGAAGGATGAGGTAATGGCATCATAACTTTTAAAGGAATTTCATCCTCTACAAGAAGGACTACATGAAAAGTGCAAACATTACACAGGCAAACAAAAAGACATAATCAGACTGATGATGAGGAATTGTCTTAAAATTTCTTCTTAAAAAATAATTTCCCTCAGGCATTGACATGAACCTGGACCTTACTCAAACATAAGGATCAAGAACTAAATTCTACACTGCAGGGCACATCCTTTAAAAAGAGTCTATTATGTAACACTCTTAGTATTTAAATACTAAATAGTCATAAACAGTAATACAAACTAATGCAAAAAAGTAACACAACTATTACTACCTGCGTAATAAAACTAACTTATTTGCTCATGTATTTGCAGTATTTTTTCAGGATTTGCAAAATGTAGCTGCCTGCAGCAAACATTATCAGCTTTTATTTCAATGACAGTTTATATAATATTTTTCCTACTAAATCTTCATTATTAAATATCAGTGTTTAAAATTTAAGAATCGGTTTTCTGATATGAAACTGATGAACCATTTAATGGTAGAATGGATACACACAGGCACTACTCACAAGGACATTTTTTTCTGAAAATCTGTTCATAACAATACATTAAACTACGTAAAAAAGGTAAATGGGAGGCTCCTCAATTTGGAATAACAGAACAGCACATGTCACCAGAGAACGAAGAGCTTTTAAGTATAACAATTCAGCCACTGCTTCTCAGTAATTTTGTTGCTATAACTAGTGAGGAGAATTTTCAGAGTTGTAGGGATTGAGATGCAGTTTACAGGAGTTAACATGAAGGGCCACCACACGAGAAGCATAAAGATACTTCATTGAGGATCTGTAAGAAGGATGATGAAGGATAGCTCAGCATGCAGCTCTTAGCTGGAAGAAGACATCTCAGTAAGGAATGATGAATGGCTGGATGAGTGGCAGAACCAAGAATATGCTATGAAGAGATCTGAAGACAGGAACATATATCCTGTTTGGTGTAAAAAGAAAAGAGAGAATTGCAGGTGAAATTCTACAAAAGGACAACATCCACGGAGAAGGTCATTTCAGAAGTGGCTTGAAGGGATACAAATAAGGCAGACTTAAGCTGACATCCAGAAAGAAGGATGTGGAAGCAACAAGAGAGGAAAACAGTCTACATGAGACAATTAGCTGGATAGGAAAGACTGATCCTCCATTGCCCACCTGTGTGTCTATGGCAGGAAGGTGTGAAATGAATCTGTATTCTCGCCTGACGCCCCGCGGTTTGGGTAGCACCCTGAATTGTCTTGTATGTATTTGGCACTGAAGGCAATGTGATATTCCCTAGTCAGAACCTCAGATCAAATTCACATATGCGCAAATATTCATCTTGCATCGCATCATGCACTGCCAGCAAAAGCTATTCCTAATTTTAAGAAGTTCCTTCTATTGCCATAAATACATACAGTGAAAAATTAAACTCTCTCATAACAGAATGCTAATAACCATATTCTATTAAAAAGTCACTGGTTTTATAGTTCAGGCACATTTTATAATGCTTTACTCTTTTTTCCCCACTAGCAGAGGAGTATCTTCCATGCACCTAATAAAGGCAAGCAGAAATTTAGAAGTTACTCTTTTTCTTTCATTTTCTTTTTTTTCCTCCACATCTCCATTGTTCTGCGTGAAAAGTTAGTAGTATAGGTACAATTCTACATTCTTAATGATGATTCGAGTTCTCAAACTATTTTATAGAACATAAGGTATTGTGGGCACAGTATCAGTGACATTCTGAAGTGAATTACATCATTCCTTATGTTACTGGGACATACTTTCTACTGTGACTGTTTAAAATTCTTTCTATATGCAAAAGCTCATCAAGCACAATGGAATTTTCGTTTCATAAATACAAGTAAGTATTCTTCAACAAATCATTCAGTCTTCTGAAATACTTCTAATAAGCCATCAAATCTTTGTCCTAGGGTAGCCTTAAATAATGCCAGTAATTTTGTGTAAGGATTGCTGAGCAGTGTAAGTAAATTCAGCTGCTCATTGTGCATGAATTCATACTGAACTGAGGCAGGAAATATGAATACTGTGTGTTCAAGTTAAATTAATTTTGAATTCAAGATTCAACTGGAAAATAAACTAATAGGGGAATTATGACTTTTTTGTTTAGAGACCTATTTATTTATAGTAATTGTGTTAGAATCGTAATTGTAAAGAAGCAAGCTGAAGGAAGTGTTAGTAAACATTTTAACAGTCCAATCTTGCTATTAGCCAGATGAGATGCATAAATAAATTACAGAAACAATAACATAAATGTTATAACTGTCAAATATAGCAAATGTTATGAATTATTCTGCACTGTGTTGTGTTTGTCATAGTCCAAAATTGACTAAAGTCGTGATTAATGTAGGAAGAAGAAAGAGACCTCACAACAGATGTTAGCCCCCCATTCAGAGTTGTGGAAGATTCTGCAATGACAAAAGGCATAAAATAACCAGAGCATAATAATAAGTCACTTCATAATGAAGCCAAAACAATTATGGCAAAAACTGTCTGTCCATCTACACAGAAGTATCTTCTGTACTTTGATTATTTTTTCTTTCTAATTTAAATATGCTTTTTACTTTTTTTTTTTCCATTCACTGCAGTGGTAGTCAATGAATAAATGGCAGATAATAAAAATCGAAAGATCTGGGGTTCCCTTAAGAGTGGTCTTGAACACAGTACAACTTTCGAGTCTTCAAAAGATGAGTCCAATTCTGTTTGAAGTTATTGTATCCTTGTTTCACTCTCATTACTCCTACCCTAAGAGCAGCACTGCCAAGCAGAGCACTGGATTCTTACTGGGCAAAGCTTTCTGGTTGCTCTCTGTGGGTCCCAACTTTCACCATCAGTCTCCAGTTCACACACATTAGATTCCAGTTAATCTCTCTCACCACCCACAAAACACGCCTGCTTCATCTGAATGGCTCCACAACAATTGCTTAAATCGTGGTAAGGATGATGAGATCTGACTTTCTACTCCACTAAATACCAGATACTCTAAAAAAGGTATGAGATACTTGCATTCTCAGTGATACCTCATTTTCAGTGAAAAGCAGTGTGGAAGGCTGACATTCATCAGCCATCTATATACTGTAATACATACTTCCAGAAGTTATACTTCCAGAAGTCCCTAGGCAAAATCAGAATTCTTCCAAATATTCCAAGTGTTACATGCTTTCTCTACAGTCTGCAATTATATTGATACCATACAGATAAATCACTGTATCTAAACATCAGTGTCACTGATGAGAGCAAAGAAGGCTGGAATGCAAACCAACACAAAATGTGAAGTCATTGTACAAAATAAAAGTGAAGAATGACAAGCTTTGCTGCTTCGTATGAGGCTCCAAATAATAGATTTGTTGTCTCATCACTGCCTTTATAGCCTTCTGTTATACACTATTTTAATCTATACTTTTAATTTTAAAAAAACACAGTATTTAGAAATGTAGTTGTGGAAGGAGATGCTCATTATCCATGTTACTTATAATTTGGTTCCATGAAAAATCTGAAATAGAGGTATTTCAAGAAAAAAATATAGATTTTCAAATACCAGTTTATCTTCACAGAGTCACAGACTATTTGATAGATACTAGAAACTCCACTTCCAGGCAGTGTATTTATCATGCTTTTACTAGAACCATGACAACTTATACCTCACACCATAACACAGGTGTAAATAAACCCCAAAATAGCCAAATCCTCAAAGAAGAGTTAAACGACTTTGTATTCCAACACGAGGGTAACAGTGAGCTGGAAGAGTGAATTTTAGCAGGAGTTTCATGCTTAGATGGTGTCTTAACAACCCGCAGAAGACAGTTTCTCACAGTGCCTAGGATTTCAGCAGATACATGAAGGTAAAGACATTTACTTCAAACAAGGTACGCATACTACCAGTACCATATGAACCTACCCATTTGTCTTCCTATAAGTCTAAATTATACTGTGGGGAAAAAAAAATATATATATTTTAATATATTTTCTATTTTCTAAAATCATGTGATTCTTCAAATGAAGAAAAATTTTAAAAAAACACAAAGCACTGACTATCAAAGTATAAGCAAAAAGTGTTCAGTAAGCAGGTTAAACTTCACTACATCTGTGTGCGAGCATCTTGGAAGTATCTCGGAAGTCTCTCACAGTATAATCAGCAGAACAGTAACAGACATTGCACCTGTCCATGCAATCTACACCTCTGGTCACACAAATTTCTTTTCTGTTCTCAAGATCAGGCAGAGCAAGTACAATGAACATAATTCAGCTACTGTATGTTTTCTCTTTCCCAATGACTGTAGGTCTATGCTTTACTTAAAAGGCACTTACGTTTATTGCAATAAGGTTAAAATAAATTGCATTGCTATTTTTATGTACTCCTCAGCTACTAATCTGTCTTGATTGCCTGATGATGAATTCTTTATAGTGTGATGTTATAAATACTTCTTATAAACATTAATATGCCATTTTTCATAATGAATACATGCATTGTCAAATACATGAATATGTTTTGAAATCTTTTGACTGTCTGGTGCAACCTAACACTGAAACACAATGTTAGGTTACTGAAACTACAATAAGCTTATTATTCCTTGGACAATTATGAATCTGATCATCTCAAGTGTACGTATCATTATATAAGTCAGAGAAATACAGAAACGTGTCATCTCACTGATTTTGAATCAATTCTTCAGGGTTTATCAGCGTATCTTTACATATACTGCTTAAATATACAACCAAAATCACCTTCAGGAGCTTGAGCATATCTTTCACTGGTAGCAAGAGTTCTGAAGAAACACTCATTCAAAAAAATACAGGACCTTAAAGTAAATGTCAAAGTACAGTGAGCCGTATAACTAGTGGGAAATTTATTAACAAGGAGAAAAATGATTTGAACAAGAAAGTGAACTAAATGCAGACACATGCCACAATAAAGATTAAAAGATATCAAAACACAATGATGGGAAATGGGGAAGTCCTAGGACTTTTCGATAAATTAAGGATAATAGACATGACAGCCATATGATCATTATTAACAAACATCAGCACTCAAACAGGGTTAGAGGAATACTTCTAAAGCCAGTCTTAGATGTAATCGCTTCAATCTGAACTATGGAAATGCACACATCCACATCTCTACTGCACCAGCGCCTGCTGAGATTCTCATCAACTAAAAAGCATTGGAGCTACCACTGATCAGGAACAGTGTTGGACTGGATTTTCAAGGATGCTGTCAAGTTCATTTTTATATACACCACACTGGAATTTCATCATGTTGCAATTAATTGGAAATTCATTTAAAATTACTTAAAACTTATGGGAGAAAGAGCATATATATCACAAAGTACCAATTTATTTTATGGACATAAAATCCTCCCAAGAGTGTCTCTAATCCACATAATTTTTGACTGATGTTTGCAATAGAACATTTTCATCAGCAGATATTCAAATGAAAATACATGAGCCTGACCATCTTTTTAATGAGTTCACAGAGAGTAGGATACATACAGAGAGTACATACCCATTATCCCACAAAAAGCTGTAAAACCTGACTACTAAGCTGACCAGTACACACCCAGGGTTTGCAGAATTAATTTAATTAACTGCCCTCCAAGCTCCATGGAGGGGGATGAATGTAAGGAATCAAAGATGAAGAGCTAAGAAGGAATAACTGAATGAAGAAATTACAGTACCTTGAACTATAGAAAAGGCATCGGCATAAAAGGCTACTACTGGAGAATAAATATTTCCCCAAAACAGCAGTGGCATAGAGTACCCAGGGAAACAGGCTGCGCAATGTCCATCACCTGGCATTTTTAAGATCAGTGTGGACAGAGGAATCTTATAACATAGCTGATTCAGTTTAGGGCATGGAAATATAGAGGATGCAACTTTCCAAAGAGACTTATTTTTCTGTAATTCAACATTATTTTCGGTATTTTATGCTGCTGAGACATTTTCATTTAGCCGATGCTTGCATGGGGCTTGCTGTAACAGAATATATTGCATGTACCATCATTGGACTGGAAATAACATTAGTTTACATATCTCTGATAAATCAACATTCATAAAGTATGCACTTCAGAAGTATCAACTTGAAACACTAATGGGTATGAAGATAGAAGTCAACTGTTTAAGAATGCAGAACTTGGTAGAGATTTGGAACATATAAGAATTCAGTAAAAAACTGAACAATAAGATAGTATCTTTGGGTGCTCATTTAGAGGAACAAAGTAACTTCAAGAGCTTAATAGGCTGAAGTAATGGCAGCTCCCAAACTTTCTGAAGCAACACACTGCATCAGGGAACCGGCGCTCTCCCATCCCCGGCTCCTACACCCTGGTCGCCCCTACCGCCAAGGTTTCTCCTCCAGAGTTCTGCCCGCAGGCAGTTCTCATGCTGAATTACCTCCAGTGTTTACCTTGTAAGAGCATAAGTATCCTGGAAGCTTCTTAGCATATCTTTAAAAATCAGGAATGTGCATTTTCAACATACAAAAATACTTCCCAAAGAAAAATTACTAAATTATAATTAATCTAGTACTATATGTTCCTGAGGAGCAGAGTCAGTAACAGAGGAAGAAAGGCAATCAAGAAACAACAGTATTTTCACTGTGTACAATTAATAAATATAACTTAAAGTACTCATTGAAATTTAATAAAAGCAAACAGATTTAAGCATAAATGACTAATAGCAATACAGTTATGAAAGGTTTAGAAGTTAATTTTTCTCACAAAAATCTGAAAGTAGTATTTATTTTCCTATATTCTGTGGTTATTATTATTACTGCTTTGTACTTAATCAGATGAAGAAGCGTAGCAACAACTATGCAGCACGCTTTGGCTGTGTTAAACACAATTGTCAGGTAGCCTGGTTAAGTGCTTCAGGCTCTGATAACACCATTACCAAACCCAGAACAGTGCTCTGCCACTGGCTCTGCAGGCATTCACAGCTTTACTAATTACTGTACTATTATGAGTGCAAAACCACCACCAAGCAAAGCCCAGAAGTCAACATTTCTTACCCTGTCCAGCCTGGAGAAAGTAATAGGCTTCACACTCTGAAAACATTAAAGCACTCATTAACTATATAATAAGTACAAGTCAAAGATCTACACATCTCAAAACCGAGACAAATACAGGTGTGGAGTAAATCTTCACAGTTGCTGAAGGCTAGATAGGCAGAACAAAGTGCACACAGTAAAAGCAATTACTGTTCTTCTAGTTCAACATCTCAATAATTACAGCACTCGCCTAAGATGTGGGAATAATGGAACAGGATACACTTCTTAAAATGTAGGCTGCCTTGCTATGTCTAAGCTTTGGGTAACTAGGTCTGGAAGTGAATGTCCTAGAATAGCCATCTAAATCTCTTCTCTAGTCAGTGGAGGGCAGCACACGTGATGGAACAAAGATAGGTGGCCCACACAAGCCAGACAATCCTCTTTATTCATACGCTGCCTAAAGCATGACAGAATCTGATCCACTGAATTTCGGTGCCCACTGCTCCCTGCTGAGCATCCACGGAGCTGATGTTAACTATGTGCACCCCCAAAGGATATAATTCTGGGGTATTTTTCTGAACGTCTATGAATGAGTGCAGTAACACTGCCAGAAAGCTTTCAGACCGAGCAGGGAAGGGCCCTCTGCTACAGTCAGACAGCACTAGGAAAGGAGGGGAACTGAATTACCATCTGGGACCTAGGAGGTTTTCACGCAGACAGACTTATTCACTGATTAACTTCCTCTTCAGTCTGAAAGGATACACATACACATCTACTAATTCTGGGAAGAGGCTACTTTGGAATGGCAGAAGGTGTTTCTTAATGTCTTCTGCTGAAGTCACTGAACAGGATTATATAATTTCCCTCTGAAGAGTGGCATTCTTTGTGGTCTGGTCAACTGCATAGACATTGCTTACAGCAATCACACAAAGACCATCGTATGAAATGCATTTCGAGGAAGACGAAAAATTGTGAATCCTTTCTAAAAAGAAACTAACACTCCTGAAAATTAGTAGTTTTTTCTTCAAAAGCTTTTCTACTAAAAAACCCCACCACTACGATGAATGTGTAAGGAAAAACAAAGAGATCAGTAAAGAGAGTAAGAACTAGAGAGCTTTCTTGGGTAGAGCTCCATAATCACACCATGATAAAGAACTATTCTCCCTATATTTAAAATTATTTAATTAGATTCTATATATTAGACATCCAGACACCTCAAACTCATGTCATCAAATGTCAAAATAAAAATCAGCCTTGTATCTTTTCTTGTAACAGGGAGATCTATTGTATTACTAGAACTATACTATTACTAGAAGTATTGTATTACTGAAACTATATACTGTACACAGGTAATTTTGAAGTTGTAGTAAATGTAGCTCTAATTTAATCATGTCCTCTGGCAATAGTCAATCAGAAATAATACAAAAAACAACACAGACCTAGTCAAAGAACAAACACAGACCTAGTAGGGAGTGCTTTTAAATATCTCTCCTCTAATTGAGAATGTGCAAGTCTGCTAGAGCTAGGGCACAGAATTAAATTTCTATAAAAACTGCAATATTTTCAATAAAGTGAAAAAACCAAATACTTTCTTTTGAAATTGTTTTGAGTCACACTTCATCACAAAAGTTGCTACAAAAAAATTACTTCCAAATCTACTTTTAGTTTTCTTTATGTTTATTTAAGTTTGCAAGGAATGTAAAATGAAAGCTCAATCATATACTATCTGTGCTTGACTCATACATAAACATCCCACTGCCTCATTAAAGCATTTCCTTGTGATTCTGCTGACACAAAAAGCCTTTAGCATAACTGGTCAGTGTTACCTACAGCAAATAAAGCGGTAGAGGCCAAACAACTCACCCAATACATGTAGGAATAACAGTCAAAACCCAGGCTACGGCAACCACAGAACGCATGAACTGTTGAACTAGAGCATCACCACCTTCTGCATGACAAAAGCAGGATTTAATGACAGATTCCAATACCATAACTGAATTAAAGTCCAGATAAACACTACCCTCAGTCCAATGAGAAAGCTTATCATAGAATATTTTTTATCTTATTGCCATGGGACAATTTACAGTTTCTTTCCATACTGTGCCTTGACATTGAGAAAAGACAGAAAAACAGAAAGCAGTCACAATAAAAAAAGACACACAGTTCTAACACAGGTTGATTTCTCAATCCCCAGCTCTAAATGATTGTCAAAAGACTATGATACCTGTCACTAATTGATATCTCTACTAATTACCTAAAATACGTTAAACTACATTGCTCTGCTTGTATTACAGGTTTAATGAAAATCTAAAAAATATTTCAAATTAAACCCTCTGTGAGGGATTCATATACTCTTAGCCAGAACGAAAGCAAATATTTGTGGCTTTTCCAACACTAAGTAATTTCCCAAAATTGCAGCTGGCTGAACTAGAGGTTGAGTGAGAGAAACAAGATTACTACATCAACAAAAGCCGTTTTTCTGTATTAAAAATATTAAATCTCTTGGGGAAGAAAAAAATGGAGAGATCACCTCTCCACACTGACGAACTGGGACAACTAGCTTCTGCATCAGATAATCAAGAAAGGAATGAACAGATTGCCTAATCTAAAGTGTGTATTTGATATCTTTCCATCACAGAAATGACTAATTGCCCAAGATTCCCTGAGATCGCAGATCATCTTCAGCCTGTCAGGCACCATTCTCTTACTAGATTAAGTTTTACAACTCAATTGTCATAACTTAGCAACAAATAGCACATTTTAGATTCTTTTTCATAACTGACTCACTATTCTAATTCATGAACTTAAGCATGTACACAGCCTCAGCAGACTAAGGCCTATATATCAACCTCTTCAACTAATCAGACTAACAAAAATATAAATAAATTAATGTAATTTTTCAAAATTACATTCCATAATGAAGAATTACCTCTTAAACATCACCACCAAGAGCATTAAACAGTTTTGAAAGCTAATGGAATCATGAGGTTGCATGAAGGGAATGCTGTAAGCCTTCTGAATGAATGTTGACACATATTTTTATTGAGATGCACTGTGCAGATGGGCTGATGATGACTGATACAGGTAAAACTATTGGCATCTGTATATTTTAAAACATAATGCCTGAAGAGATACAATACCTGTGATTAAGGACATGCAAAATGAAAGCAAGTTGCCCTAATAACAGAATCATTTAGGTTTGGAAAAGACCTCTAGG
>NW_010142904.1:9199-12120 GCF_000699245.1 Pterocles gutturalis | reverse complement strand
GTACATGCTGTGTGAGCACACTCAGGATGTTCCATAATCTTCCCCGGTACTGACATCAGGCTGACAGGCCTGTAGTTCCCCGGGTCCTCCTTACATCCCTTCTTGTAGATGGGTGTCACACTGGCAAGTTTCCAGTCTTCTGGGACCTCCCCTGTTAGCCAGGACTGTTGATAAATGATGGAGAGTGGCTTGGCAAGCTCCCCTGCCAGCTCCCTCAGTACTCTCGGCTGGATCCCATCTGGCCTATTCAAGACATTACAAAGGAATGCCAGTCTACAAAACTTATTTTGAAAAAAATTCACCTTTCCAAAGCTGGTTGAATTAATTCAACATAAATTAATCTCTCTTCATTTTAGGGATCCAGGTCTGTGAAATAAAGTTTGAAACTTGGGACTCAAAACCCATTAGTAAAGCTGGCTTAGGAAAGGAGCTGATGGCTGACTACATACCCATTCTGACTTTCACAGCCATCAAATTCATACAAATAAAATACTGTCAGTTCACTAATTTTTTCACTTTAAGTGCAATCTTTTCATCAGGTGTATAAGAAATCATACCCTTCCACTGTATGTGCATTTGGGCTTGGCAAGTGAATGGACTCAAATGTATAGAAGTTCCAGACAGGAGTCAAATCAAGTAGGAAAATGTAGCTCTTTCCAAAGAACACTTAATTGCTGTTATCTACAAGTCAGAAATCATGATCTTTGACTTTTTGTACATTCCTGACCAGTCACTTCAATATTACATACATTTCTGTACCATAATGATCATCATATAGAACACACAGGAAAAAATACAGGTTTTAGATCAGCACATATTTTTTAAAAAGTGTCCTTTGGTTAGCTCTGGTGCTTCTATTCAACCATGCCAATGTTCAGCTCAAGAGAATGGAGTAAATAAGCTTTCTCTTATTTTTTGACCTTTTATGAATTGTCTTATATTAATAAAACACATTTCTGATAGACACCAGGGTTTTGTAAACAAATATCAATGTTTTCCACTTTTGTCTCCCTGGCAGACTCCCCATCGCTTCAAAAGAAATCTTCTGCAGCCTGCACTTGTATTTTTGTTTCAGGCTATGGAAAAGTTAAAAGCAATGGCAGACACAGACAAAAATAAAACAAATATACATATATATTAAAAAATTTTTTGCAACTGCTAGCTCCAAGATTTCCATTTAACTCACTGAAGTTAATGGAAAAAACCCAACAACAATGAATTGAGCAGGACTTCAACCAAGTGGGTCCATTGCTTCGTTCTTGTGGCTGAAAGGTTTTTGAAGACTTTTTCATGTCTCCCAGTAAGCTAACCACTTGGTTCAAATCTCTCATCCTTATGTTAAATACCATTTGGGAAAATTTTTCAGAAGTTTTTTAATTCTTAGCTTACGGATCTCTAAAAAATGTCCATGAGCAATTATTTACTTATTCTAATTGTCAGCACAACATATAGTGACACTGCACAATGTCCAATACAAGTACCACCTTTGAAGGATATGATGAACATTAAGTCATACTTGTAAACTGCCTTGAAGGCAAAAAACACTATATGAAGGCTAAGTATCATCCCCATCATCAGAGATTCATGGTGTATCCTTTTCTCCTCCATATATAAGAAAGCAGGAAATTATTTTACCACAGAGATTAATGGCACCTGCAAATTGTGGGTAGCCAGCCTCTAAATTACTGTGCATGAGTCACTTTAAAGTATCATTGTTCTTTACTCAGTGGGACTGTATCGATTCTAGCGTGTATTGTCAGAAACGTCTGTAGTAGGGGAACTGTTACTGCAAACTACCTGTAACTGGTATGTAAAGCAGATAGGGCAAACTTCCCAGTGATAGAAGAGGTGTTGGCTGTGTTTCAATATCCCTGTCCCGAAATACATATTTCAGATCATGCCAGAGAGAAGCTGTGCTGATGTATAACACCACCACTAGCAGCAAAGCTGGATCCAGACCTAAATCCAGCCCTGTTTCATTATGCTGCATACACCTCTCCATTATGTTTTTTCCCCACACATATCATTACCAGTACCTGCTCTTGTAAAAAAAGAAGCCAAGAATGTAACTTACATTCAAGGTGCCCCAACATATCACATAAGGAACTGGACTGACGGAAGAGATTTTAATCAAAAAGCAAATTTAGAATAAGAACTATTTCTGGCTCTTCCAAATGATTCACAGCCATATCCTCAGCAAGTTTAAATTAAGATAGTTTCCTTGATATTAGTGGAGCTCTGCTTCTTAACAGGGGCTGAAGATAGGTTATTTAAATTCTAAGAAGTAACTAAAGCACCACTTGTAGTATTTGAAGAAGAAACTCCATTAAAATTTCATTCTACAGTTTCATCTTCTGACGGTCTGCATCGGTTGGTCTTTGCAGGAAGCAACTTCAATAATTCTATGACAGCCATAGTATAAGGACATGAGCTGTTTGGGTTTCATTTTGCGTAAATTAAATAATATTGAGTGACATTCTATGTGGCTGTGACAGCATATGCACTGAAGAGATGAGAAAAATAAATCATAGTACTCAGGTTATCCTGACATCCATCCCGTCTGTCCAAACATTCAATCATTATTTTGGAATCCATCATGAGGCAATCAAGGGTTCAACCAAAGACCAAGGACCTTTAGCTAAAAATATTTAGCATTCACAACCTTAAAGTGTGGTCTTATGTATCTCAGAAACAGAATACTAAAATGGAAACAACCAAATCTGTAATTTTTTTCCTATCACATCTGCAGAAGGCTGCAAAGAGACTCATATTTTAGTTTTAGTCTTGAAGTCCAGTACTGAGACGTCAAGGGTTAAATTTAAACTGCAAGAACATATCTTCTTCTAAAGGCATTGAGCAAGTTCAACGGTATTTTATATATTGAAAAACTGTTTTATTACTTCTCATCTTCTTGTTTCTAG
>NW_010142904.1:0-9179 GCF_000699245.1 Pterocles gutturalis | reverse complement strand
CATAGGTATTATTTTCTAAGCCTCTTACCACTCCTAGTTCTCCAGCTTGGCTACTTCCTAAGAGTGATGCCCAAACCCAACACAATACACTTCCTTTTCATAACTAAGTAGTATCCAAACTGCTTGTATCCTAAGCATGAGTACTGTAAATGTTTCATCAGTATCTGTTATCTTTGTAAAAATATAACTCGATCTCCCACCTCTTGAGATTTTGCTGTGTGCATATCTTCCCAGCATACAATGGTGAGAAAAGTGAATTATGTCTTGCTGTCTTGGATATGAGGAAAAAACTGAAAATATTAAATAAGTCCATAGTCAATAACTAACTTTGAAATGCATTCATTCCTCACTTCTCTTTTCCAAACCTTATATTGTGATTTTGGACAGTCCAGATGATGGCTTTCGAACACTTTCCACTTTTGAAAAATTGCCACGGCTTCATATAAGAAACAAAGCAAAAGGCACCCCTGAAGATGCTTTTCTCTGCTACATATGGGCTAAGAAGACATTTACTGACCTGCTGTTCTCTCAGCACTAGAGTAATGGAAATCATAAGTAATTCAGTCCATACTATGAATTTTATAATTTGATTCTTAACATCAGTTTACATTGCCTGTTTCCAAAGGAAAATGAATACTGTCACACACTGCTCATTAAGAAGTGTTCTAAGACCAATTTTTCAGCCTTACACATCATGACTGATGTTGGAAAGAATACTCTGCAAAAACTGAAGCTAAAAAATCTTATTTGGATTAAGTTATTTCATGCGATCTCTAAGAATGAAAAATGGCTTAAGGTCAGAGAAAGCAACTGCCATATGTATTTTGAATGTGCACAGAAGACATGGAGTTCTGTCCTCAGTAGACACAATTCTTCAATTTAACATTGATTTTTGACTTGATGATTTTAGAGGTGACATGAGAAAAAAAATGTAAGAAAGTAGAAGACACATGGAATCATGCCAGTAGAAGTTAAAGACTCAAAACACTTCAGAAGAGCATGGGGTTAAGAAAACCTTTCTATTCGTCCTATTTAACACTGTATAAAAAACTTATTTCTAGCAAGCTTTTTTCTTCAGTTATGCTTGTTTCCATGGATGATAAAAAACAAATCTACCTTAAGCCAACAGACACTCACCATAAAAAGACTGCAAAAAAGGTGAAGAACCACTTAATTCTCGAACTATGACAGACAAGCATAGAATTAATTTATATTGGGGGAAACATTGTTGGAAGAACTGTAAAGTACCCATTCACCTTTTATTTTCACAAGTGTATCCAGTGCAAGCCCTCCAACACCTTTAGAGGGAGTCTTAAGTTGTCAGGCACTTCTTCCTATGCAGCCAATGCTTGTTTTGCTGCAAGAGAGACTTTTTTATTTTTCAAATTAAGACAAACATAACTCTGATGCTGGAGTTCTGAATAACCTGACATGTCAGTGTGCTCCCTGGGTTACAAAACAAACAGCGTAACTCAAGCACTCAAGGCATTAACCCAGGCCACTGACAGTGTGACTCAAAAGCATCACTCTTCTACATCACATTAGTACTTCCACTTGCAGTATTTTTTTCTAACTTCTAATTGTTCTGATGCCAGCTGCCTCTTTATTTTATTGGAGCAGAACATCCTGCATTTCTGTAGTGCTGCTTTTACAAGAACATTCCCATTTCATTCACAGCCCTTCCTGTTGTGCTGTATACATCAGCTTTTGGGTCTGATACTTCAGTGCATGATTTCTCATGCCATAATACATCAGCCCAAAATTTGCAGTTACTACTTATCTCCCAAACAGTTTTATAAAGATGTGGATAGGCATGCATAGGTAAAAACCTAATTCACTAGTAAATCAAAAAGCACTGTCCAAAGGTCAGCATTAAAATCTGTAATTGAGACACGAGGGAACGGTGCTTCAGAAAGAGAAGTCCCAAAGATGCCAGGCCATTGGCAGAGGCAGGTGACAGAAGCCAGGTTTCCTCCACCTCATACCCTGTGCACTTGACTGATGCAACTCAGAGATCCCACCAGTTTACTGACCCTTTGTAAACCCAGGCAGTGGTGTTAAAAAGAAACATGTCAGCTCATGTAAACAGATTGTTTAACTGTTCAGGATAATGTAACTAAGATAAAGAGTCATCTGAACTTGCTCTTTCTTTGATTAGTCAAGATTTTAAGGCTAAAGTTTCAGGTTTATATAGGCATAGCATACTGTATTGTATCAGCCATTAAACACAAAACCAGCTGATTTGCAGTAATTCCACCTTTAAAGTGAGAGTTTGAAAGACTCAGTAATAGAAGCACATCACTAGTAGAAGCATAGCTTTAGTGCACTGTAAATGTGGATATAAAATGTAGTCTTTATGAAACTGAAGCATTGATACCAATGAACAAGGCCAGGCAGGTCTTGTTCATACATTTCCATAGAGCTCTGAGAATACTCACAAGTCCTAACCTCTGCTGTTGCGACATGCCTTTTCCAAGACTGTTTTCTCCAGTGGATCTTAAATGTTTCACTCTTCATGAATAAAAAAGTAAAACAAAAATAATATTCCTATTCATGACGTTTCTTAAGACTGCTGTTGATCGAGAAAAGTTAAGATGGAAAAAAAAAAAATCACAGGAAATATAATTTCAGAACCTGTAGTATTGCCAGACTTTTGTTAGCTGCCTTTATGTTCATTAAATAACAGGGCCAGCAGGAGGACGGGCAAGTCTCCTATCCAGGAGCACTAACTCTGATTAAATTCTCCCTGTCCATTTAGGCAAGAAAGTACAACATGGCAATGCTGCTTTTCCTCCCTCACAAACAGGCCCTGAACATGAGGATTTTTTGTTAGCTGAAGCTTCCCTTACACAGCAGACTCACTAAAGGGAAGAATCCCCTGGTCTTACCTCTCAATCTGTGCCTTTGTTTGCAGGAAAGGCAACCACTGCCTTGCTGGTAATCACAGTTTTAAAAGGTGCCAGACTTATGAATTCAGCAAAAGAAGAGACAGATAAAGAGGTGTCGTTGTCTACATCAACCAGATAATTCTATAATCCAGCTCCCTAGAAAACATTATATGACCAGGTCCTTACAGCAAGCTCTAAAATTAACAGTGATCATAAAATAAAATACAGCTTCCTCAATGTCTTTTGTTTCTTCCAAAAACAGTTAACCAGCATTTAGCGCTATTCTTTTCTCAACTGCTGCAAAACAAGCACAATGTAGCTCCACTGAATGCAATGGAAGTATTCAAGACTAACACCAATGCAAGTGAGCTGAAAATGTGAGGCAGAAATGCTGGAAGTTCAGAAGGACACAAGTAGTAGGTAAAACACACGACTTTCTAGCCTCCGTGCAGAATTAGTAACAGTCTCAAAGTAATCAATTTTATCAACTGTGCCACAGTTTTTAGCACTGCTCTATTTCAGATCTTTAGGAAGCTGTCTTTATTAGGGCAGTAGTCCATTAGTACTTCATGCTATCACTGGTCTTTCTTCTTCATGGCCTGGTAACAGCATTAAAAGATATTAAAAGCCTTGGTGAGTGCTACCTATTTCAGATTACCGACTGGATTTTTCTAGTCGCTTCTCTGTCATCTTACCCAATACAGGCATCTCTCACAGTAGCAATCTCTAGTTTTCACTGACTTTAAAATAATTCTGAGATTGAGTAGGTATCTCACAGTATTTCCTTACAATAAAAAGCTGTAATTGGACGTCACAGCCTCCTGAATAAATTATAGTGCCAATACAAGAAATTAAATCCTAAGGAGCTAGCTAATAAAGGGCCAAATCTTTGGATGCTGTAAATGTCATCAGTAGAATTTTTGCACTGGCAGAAAATTTGGCCCTGCAGATTTAATGATGCATCAGCAGACACATTTCAGCATTTTTGTGGAGGCACAAATTGGAACTCACCAGGTTTCTGCCTAATGGAAATAGCTGACAGCCAAGAAACTCATCTGGAGTATTTGAAAACTAACTTTACTAATCCCCTCCATGCACTCTTACTATGCAGCCTTTTCCTCCAGCTGTTAGAAGCCACGCTTTTTGTAGGAGACACAGAAACCAGGGGAACAAGGGAATGGCTAAAGCCACCAACAACAGGATGCATTTAGGAGATGACTATGTGTTAAAAGCTCAGCCTTATGTCACATTTCTCTCTAAGGTTTCAATGATTAAGTATTTTTCTACAGGAAGGATAGTTTTGGCATGTCAAAATGTTATACAGCTAGTTCCTGCTTCCATGGAAGTTCACTTAAAGTGGACTTCCAATAGGATAAATTGTAACATTTCTAATTTTCTTTCAGATTCTTACTATCCTATTCACATTCGAAGTGTATTGTCTCTGTTTAACAAACATAACCAGGTTTATAGCTTCTTCCAGTCATTAATGTTATAAAATAAGGTCAGACTTCCAATACGGAAGTTTCTTATCAACTGTGTAAGGAACAGGAGGAGCAGAAGACAAAAACAAGGAGATATAGTTCATGCCCACTTGGTGAAATCTGACTGAGGACTGCAACGAGCTACCAGAAAAAATTGCACCACTTCTTGATGCTATGTTAACAGTTAGATAAAACAGCCCAATGGCCTGAAGTTTAGACTGTTACACTGGATATATCAGGAAGATGGGACAAATAAGGGAGGATCATAATTTAGACACTAATATCTAAACATGTAAATACTCATCTGGACCAAACCTGATTGTTTGGATCCAGTTATGGATGCTGACTCATTACCATCTGATTTTTAGTTTATGAGCTTCTGAAACTTCTGAAATTAACGGAAAAAGCCACAAAACAGCATTATAATTACATATTTTAGTAATTTTCTTAAATAAAACCAACCTCCTGTATTCTACATGCATGCTAATACAAATACAAACTTCCTTTGTATGAGTTCTTGAAAGGTTTATATTTTTTAAAAGGATTACTTCCTCGGAAAGGTAACATAATAGCAGCACTTCAAACACAAAGCCCACCAGAAGTCTTTTGGTTAAAATTCTGTGCGCTCCTGTTCATCAAATGTCCACTAGTTTCTTCATCTCAGGAGACATCTGCTGAAAAAATTGTCTTTACTGCTACTCTCTCTTGCTCTGCAGAGACCACCTCCAGATTAGTGAAAGAAGCTCGTGCCCATTAAGTTGTTACACTCTGATGAAACTGGCACAATGGTGCTCACCGGGGTGATTTTAAAAGAGTGAGAAGGGAGACTGCATGAAGGCTTCCAGCTGGAAGTATATTTTTAGGCCCTATTTACCATTCACTGCAAGCAAGAGTAGCTCTTAAAACTGCACACTCTGGAAGCCATGGAAGTCCCCAACAGCTGTGACATTTGGTGGGAATGGGGAAACCTTTTAAACTAATGCAGTCACACTTCTCTGGGGACGGGGGGAGGAATCAAAGCAATAATGACACAAAACATTTTCAAAACAGGTGCCTGACATTAGATTGCTTACACATGGCCTCTAACAATAAGAAACCCACCCACTGAATTTAAAACAGGCTCTTCTACATTTGGATTTTATAAGCTAAGATACACTGTTTTATAAATTCAAATGGCCTTCTGTCAGCTTTCTTCCCCCATATTATCCCCTGACATTTACCTTTCTCAGGATGCCTATATATACATTAAAATGTGTCCGTGATCTTGTGCTTCCCTTAACTGACTGATAATCCTACTATTTCGAATTACTTAAATACATTATAAACTTAGAGAGTAAGAGTCAACATTTTCAAACTGAATACAGTTACAGCACTTAGACCTAGTCAAATGATGCAACAAAAAAAAAGAGAAATAAGTACATCGGTCATTAGCAATGAATTTGTTGCATTTTTCAAGAAAAGAAGCAGATTCCGATTCCTGAATTCTGTCACTCCAAGACAAATAGTTTATTTTCAGTCTGATTTCCTACAGGAGGTATTGGTTAAGGGTAAAGGATTTAACAAAGTACCAATTGCAAGAGGAATATTCATAACCAAAGTTTATCAGCTAGTTTAAAGATGCAATGCTGGCTCCTGAATCAAAGAAAACAGAAATCAATTCCATGTGAGAAGTACATTCACTGTGTGTCAGCCGATTAACTTTCCAAGGGACTGTATTACTCCTGTTGCCCCAAACACATAACATATGCATAATTTCTGCTAAAATGTTGCCCAATTTTATCAAACTGACCATGTTATCAGCTCTTTCTGACTGTAATGACACATTTGCCTTGTCATGTTCTAGAATCTACATCATATCTTCTGACTCATTCCTGTAAAAGACTTTCACTCGCCAACTCTACATTTCAGCTCTGAAACTTCTTCCCTGCAAAGACACACTAGTTTGTGTCACAGCTCCCATTTGGACTTTGATAAAATGAAAAACCGGAAGAACTATCAGGTTTGATGAAGATGAAAATTCTGAGGTGGATAGGGAGCTAGTTAAAAGAGAAGTTCTTGTTTTTGAAGAGGAAGCAAAGGGATAGTGAGAGATTATAAATGGCTTATCTCAGTATTTTCATTTATTTAGTCTTAACCCAAAAAGTAAAATTATGCAAATGAAATTTGCTGATACACAAATTTATGCAGTGTTATCAACAGAGGGAGATTGGAGTATTACATTGAAAGAGGGAGATGTCAGAGAAGACTGCAGTAGAAGGAAAAAGATTAAAATTGATGGGCAATAGTACAAAGCCATGCATGAAGAAATAAAATACTTTTTTTCTGTAAACAAGGGGCTTATTCACTGGAAATAACAGCAGGAAAAAAGATATGAATGTATTCATCAATTACAACTTTAATATGAAGGGCTAATGCAATCTAACTTTGAAAAAAGTTAATCTGATCCTTAACATGTCAGTTGAGTCATTTTCAGTAAAGA
The DNA here is from genome assembly GCF_000699245.1 of Pterocles gutturalis. Classification (NCBI taxonomy): domain Eukaryota; kingdom Metazoa; phylum Chordata; class Aves; order Pterocliformes; family Pteroclidae; genus Pterocles; species Pterocles gutturalis. The sequence continues at coordinate 2,331 of NW_010142904.1, read as the reverse complement.
AAGAGAGGTGTTAACATTAGTATAAAAAGTATAATAAGAGTTTCTCTTGGATAATACATAATTCTGTTCAGCTACATTTGAGAAGAGATTCAAAGTGAATCTCTGATGGAGAGAAGAACCTGTATGACAATCACTAGGATGGATGAAAGGAAATTAACAGCTGGGATTTTTAGTATATAAAAATTAAGGACAAAGGAGAAAATTAGGTATATTATCAATAAATAAACCCCAGAGAAAAAGAAGGTTTTAATTTAAACTGATGAAGGCAGCAAAATGTGTTTATATTGACCCTGTAACGTAGTAATCAGAAATTCAAGAATTTATAACATGAAGAAGACGAGGTCCTACAACAAAATAAATAAAAGTAAAGGAAAGAGAAGAAACCTTGGTTTCAATAATGAGCTTAAGCAGAAAAAAAGGGAATTATTTTCCATTTATTTCAAATCACCATGTCGTACAGAACCCTTCCTGAGACTTGTCTCTTGTAGCTCTGTGTCAACACAGCCTTGATGGGCTTGCACAGAGGCCTGGGGTTTTATGACAAGAATGCAACCTGTCTTTGGCTGGCAACTTCTACACGTTTGACTGTACAAGGAGTGAATGAGTATCAGGCAATGAACGAGGACACCATCTCAGAAATATGTAATTCATTTCAACACACTTATCGGTGTAGGTTCCTGAGTTTGTAGGAACTTGTCCTGGATCCCTTTGTATGGGAATCAAAACCTGGATTCAGCAAAGTGACATTCCACAAGCCTTTGTTCTTACGAAAAGTATCTTTTTCCCCAAGTTGCATTTGACAGTATCTTGCAGTTGGATTAATTGCATCAGATTTTAGGCTAACCTAGTGCCCTAGGTTTGCCTGACTAACTCATATTCATACAAAACAGCATTTTTGGTTAAATGCTCTGAATTATGGGAAACCTCAAACCTGTGACAGACATGGTACAAATTTAGTTTTGATAAATACAAGAAACGCTTACTGAGCTATTTTTAAGGCACCTCTCCCAAGATTTCAGAGGCAGAGTTCTTTGGCCATCACAAGATTTAACCAAACAACTACCAACAGGTAGATACACAGACCTTTTTCTTGTCCCTAAAAGGTCCCCTTCTAACACAAAAAAAAAATTTACTAATAAAAGAAGCAGAGCTAACTAGAGGGCCTAGCAATCTCGTTATAGTCCTCCAGTGAGACACTACATTTTGACACACACTTGTTATACATTCCCTTTTGGGCACAGAATGCTCAAAGCCATGGTTATGGTTTCTACAGTGAATCTTTGATTATAAGATAGGAGTCAGAACAGATTCTTATAGCACTATTCTATTCATTTACCGTATTCCTTAATAAAGGTGAAATGTGCCCCATCTGCTTTTCTTGACTGTGTTGTTCCAGAAATTATGTTAGTATAAAATGTATTTTTACTCTCAAGGATTGTAGGAGATGAATGACAAGCCTTAATCATTAAAATATTCCTGAGGCAATGCAGATGCCAAATATCACACCCTGTAATTCTGTAACACTTCTCCAGAGAACTTTAGGGTAATATAAAAGCCTGAAAATGGGAGAACTGATGACTTTTCTGAATTCAGTGAGTTTTAAACTCTCTTGTTTACAGAAGGTGTCATAGCTTTCAGACAGACCGTAGTAAATACTTAAGATATATAAGGTACTCCCATTTGAAAAGAACAATTATAATTGGGGAGGCACAGGAATTATGAAGCTTTCGCGTTACCAGCAACATAGCTATTTTGTATTACTTCTAGTTCCTACCACCTTTCATCAGTACTGAGAGGTCGCAATCCCTCTGTCCATCTAACTGTAGCTGTGGACTGCCATACTAGTTGAGGAAAAGTAATTTCAGTACATCTGACAAAATCTACAGTTTAAACGATGGGGAATTTCCACCTTTCCCATTTGAACAGACACATCTCAGTGTGTTTAGACAAGCACTCCAGAAGCTTATCACATTTTGGCTGGCTTTTCATAGTGGTGTCAAAGCAAATCAATTGCACTCCTTTTCAATGAAACTAAATTAGAGGATGTGCTCCAGGAATGTTTTAACTGCTTGTGAGCACTCCCCTCCACAAGATCAGACATGGTCTGAAAGAAAATACATACAGTGGAGACTCTGGGTTCTCCTCACCAACTGAGTGCGTGGAGCTCCACCTGGGTTCAGATGAGGAACCAGCAGAAAGCTTGTGGGTCAGGATCAAAGGGAGGGCGGCGACAGGGGACATTGTAGTGGGGGTCTGCTACAGGCCACCCGACCAGGGAGAGCAAGCGGATGAGGCCCTCTGTAGAAAGATAGGAGCAGCCTCACACTCACA
>NW_010142903.1:19555-40163 GCF_000699245.1 Pterocles gutturalis | reverse complement strand
GGGGAACTGTGCCGATGACGTTCCCGTGTGCACCTTTCCGCACTGGCGCTGTCTCCAGCATCTCTTTTGGTTTCTTTTCAGAGGCGCAGGTTTAACAACGCTCGGGAGAGACAAACGCGCTGGTTAGGCCGCGGTCGGCGCCGGTACCCCAGAAACAACGCCCTGCAGCTGCCTGTCGTCTCACCGAGTTCCCCTTGCGGGGCCCATCTCCATCGCGTGCTTCCCTGTCTGCCACCTCCTTCGTGTTCCCTGTGTGTGCCATCCCATATTCTGAATTTTATTCTACTAATAGTATCAGGTTTGTCTTTACAAGAAAGAAAAGCCTTTCTTTGCGTTTCTTTTGCCCTGGGAAGTGAAGAAGCCAAACCAGTTTGGCGAAAAGGGAGACGGTTCCTTCTGACCTCCAGTGAAAAATGTCCTGCCTGCATCCCTCTGGCATGCATGCGGGGAGGCGGGTCAAGCCTTCCCTTCGGTAAGAGAAACCCGAGTGTTACCTGGCAGGAGTTAAGGTGTTGGTTTATCTGACCAAATATCACTGAGTCAGTCATCTGACTCACGGCCTCCAAGAAGATACTGGGAGATATTTCAAACTTCATAATGTATATGAGAAAAGTAATGATGTTTCATGTGGACATAGTTATGCTAGTACTCATTAATGCTCTAGCATAAAATAAGATTTTAAGTGTGATTCTCAGAAAAAAATAGTTGGACTGTATTTCCAAGTCTAAATATGGAACAACCTCGTTTTATTAGTCTTTACTACTTCAAACCATAATGAAATCAGTAGATTAAGAGAATGGCCACCACCTTGCAGCTCACTGAGATTCAGGCCTGAAGCACACACAGGTTTTTAACTTCAGGAGGAACTTCTGTTGCTACTGATGTGCTTCCACAGTGTTCGTGTGGCTGCCTTGCTAATAATACCTGCCAAGGTATCTTTAAAGGTATTGATGACTTTTTCCCATATGGGATTGAATTATGTCATAAGCACTTTAATTGCCTCTCTGCCAGCTTCCAAACCCATATAGTATCTTTGTGTGTGTGTGTGTGTAGATCAGACTTGACTGAAAGAAAATTTTTAAATTTTACCAATGTACTTTCCTAAACAGAGGTATAAACCCTCCCTAAATTATTTTGATGTGTGTGACTGTGTTAATCCATCCTGTCAGTGAATCCTGCAAAGCTGCACATGCTCAGCTGAAGCACTCATGACATCAATAACATTGCTTTGGGAAGAAATTATTTGAGTCCACATGTTCTGATAAAACGTGTTGGCAGCTTTCCAGCTATGTCTGCGTAATGGGTTATAATAAATATTTCAAAGTCAATATAATTTATGTCAAGGTTTGGAGCTCAGTCTAATTCTCTTATCAATTCAGTGTAACTTGAACCTAAATCTGTTTCAGGCATTTCATAACATTGTTTTGGGTAATTAGCAAGAGGTGAAGATACCAGGCAGGTGGGTGGAAGACTGTGGAGTGGGAGGGAGGAGCAGGCAATGTCTGCTCACCTGGTGAGGACAGGAGGAAGGAGAGCATGCCTGGGGAGAAGGAAGGGGTGTTGCTATCCTGTTCCCCAGCCTCGTGCTCCAGAGAGGCCAGACAGCAGCCGCTCTGCTGTGTCCTGTGGAGCATGTGAGCAGGTGCTTATGTCTGCATCCTACACTGCCACGTTTTGAAAGTGCTACTGTGATGACTGGTGTAGGCAGAGCAGGCTGTGCATAAGCAGGGAGCAGCCACATCTGCTTTGCAAGCAGCGACTGCTCGAGAGCCCCCTGCAACAGCCTGCAGGTCATGGAAGCAATGTGCTTCTGCAGGTCCAGACTAGAGGCACCATGTCCCCTTGTGCTGTACATTCCCTACAGCTGGAGGTTGTCCACTCTTGCAGCATATTTCTCTGAAGTATGGCAAACATACCTCTTTCAGCCTCAGCTCCTCTCTGAAACATGAAGGAAATGTATTGCAACTTTTTCTCTGCAGTCTGGTCCTTTTACGGCTTTCCTGAGACAGATTAGGCAAGGCAGAGCAACAGCCTGACCCATAAAGTCCTTACTTTGTCTAAACAGCAAACTTTTAAAACTTAAAATATCTTTGCTCAGCAATTTTGGTGGCCAGTGCAGATACCATTTTCATGAAATCATGGTCTTCAGACTCCTGGCTGGGTGTATGGGGTGACCCTGCAGCATACTGAGCACGTCCTTGGATTCCACTGCACCCAAGTTACATTTTTCTGTGCAGTTTGGGCTTTGGGGGTGTTTGTAAAGCACAGGGTAAGGAATGCGGCTGTTATGGTGCCCATGAGACGGTGCAGGCCAGAAGGCCTACAGGTGTGCTGCTGGGGGATGGAGCTGGGGAATGACAGCAGGACTCCAGCAGGACAGTCACACGCACCCAGAGCCATACAGGGCATTGTGCCGTGTTCTCCTTTAGGGTGACATTTACCCAACTTTTTGGCACTTCAGTCATCTCCTAAATTTAATTAGCTCAGAGCCTCAGGAGTACAGCTCTCAGGGAGGTCAATGAACTAGCAAATGTTTAATATCAAATACTGTTCCATCAATTAACCTTTATTTAAGGAACAGAGAACAGGAATCCTCAAGGTGTGAGTCTGTAGTGCACGGTAGGATCAAGGCACTAGTTCTACATGGCACCCTGTGTCACCAGCCGGGATGTACTGACTGCAACGTTACTAGGAGCAAAGCCAGGCAAGGAGGGGTTTAGTAGGCATGAGCCAATACTTGGTCTGCGCTCAACTGGGGTATATAGGTAGGAAGGGAGAGAAATTAGTGTCTGAGGAAAACTACAGCTTTTACAGACAGAACAGGTCCCTTTTAATGTCTTATTCCTTGGCTCCAGTGCTGCTACCACGTGGGGTGTCCTGTGGGCACATAAGAGCCATAGCATGAGTGTCTTGCCTGTGGACGAGCCCATGGCAGGGACCATGTGCAGCAGCCTAAAGGTGAGGAAAGCACTGTGGTTCACAACATTTTGGTGAATACTTGCTCAAAAATTACTTCAGAGATTACTTCATTACTAGGAGAGAGCTGTAGAGTCCACCCATCAGCAACTCCTGCCAAGTCCTGCAGTGTCCCCATGAGATACCATCACCACTGTAGTTATCACGGTGAACCATAGGTTGCAAGTGAGAGATTTAATGATGGAAGAAAGAAGGTGACATATTTATGTGCCAATCCTTCCTTTGCCTGTGGGCGCTGATTTTGTTCCCGCTATAATGCAGAGCAGTTTTAAGTTACATGGGCAGATGCTAGGCGGGTCATTCAGCAGGGATTTGTAGGATGCTAGGTGGGTCATTAATTAAAGCTGGTGATCAGCAGAGGCCTGTAAGGTTGCATCCTGGAGGCTTTCTTGGCTGTGCAGTCAGTGCTTCCTGGACACCCAGGGCAACCCCTCTGCCAGCTGGCTCCAGCCACAGCTGGTGTGACAGCAGTCCAGGGAAGCGGGGCCCAACCTCCAGATGTGGTCAGTTTGCCGGCTATTTCCTCAGAGTTTAGATAATTGGAGGAAGAGGGAAGAAATACATCTGTGAGACTGGGAAATGGTTTGAAGGGAAGAGGAGTCAGCAATTAGTCATCTTAAATATACCTTCCATATTTATGTTTGCAAGTTATGTTGAGGAAAAGATGTAAGGTATACTCTGCTACTTCTTGTAATTGTGTAGAGGTTTTGCGCAGCAGCAAGGGCACTTCTCTCTAGGAATTTTTGCCCCAGTGCTGTACATCTGTGGCACATTATATCACCTGGGTGCGCTTATCATTTTCCCACTTGTTAGGCGAATAGTTCCCTCTAGATGGCACCAGCACTCTTCGGTTTCTCTGATTTCACCCTGCCTGTGCGGGGCTCCGGCGCCTGCTGCCCAGCAGGTCCCCGGGCATCCTCCGGGCATCCTCCGGGCATCCGTCCACCATCAGCGCTGCGGGGCTCTCACCTCGCAGGCCCTCCTGGCATTAGCGATTTGTAGCAGATGATATACCGATAGCATTTGTAGGCTTTGTAATTTGACAATTGCAAATGTTTCTGGTTGTGTGTTAGGTCTTTGTGGCAAATATTCGTTTTCAGCTCTGTCACACATATCCCATCTTAATGGGTGGAGTTCAACTTACCTAACTTTACACTTCTAAAAATTAACTATATAGCTGGAACTACTTAGGTGGGTTCCTAGTATAACTGATGGAGACAGGTACCTCCTGATTCCAGTTTTTTTCTTCCTAAGCACAGAGGTGTCTCAGTTGTTGAGCTGAATTCTCCTCTCTGGTGAAGACCTTCCTGGTGGAAAGAGAATTTTAAAGGATTCAGAATAAATACGAGTATAAATTATTTATCCTTCTGGATCCAGAGCTGGTTCGATGAGTGTCAGGCAAAGAGGCTTTCACCTTGATAAAAAAGCACTTTTCCACAAAGGCCTGGGCCATGCCAGAGAGTTATCTGGAAATGTAAGTGCTTAGTGTTTCTGGCCTGTTAAGGGAGATCTTCTGGGACAGTTTATAGGCTGCTGTGAGACATCACTTATAACAAAACTTGTTCACCAAGGGGAATGGAAAGAGAGCCTGAAAAGATGTGTGCAAAAGGTGGGAAGGAGTGTCAAAGATTGGCTGAACCATACAGAAAATGCTGGAGAGAACAGATGGGAGCTCAAATTTATGTATCACAGAGCTGGACTCATGTGGGCCTCTGTGGACCATAATGTCTGATAGCGCTTCATGAAATGCCTGTAGGGACAGAAGAGCAAAGATCTGCTTCAGAGATTTCCAACTTAGACCATATTATGCAAAGGAATTTGTCTGCATGAGGGACAAAAATCAGCATCATTTACTGGCCAGCCCAGAGCAGATTTCACTGCAACTCTGGACTTAACAGACTTACCCACTGATTTTAGGTGGTGATTTAGTTGTTGTTGTTGTGTTTTAAATTTACATATTGATAATATAAATTTCCTTTATAATAAGGAAATAATTCAGTTCCTCAGATACTTTTGGTTGGTTGCTTTGTTCAGATTTTTTTCCAATGAGGATTTTAATTTGCTAATGAAGCCCAAAAATCTTTATGAGTAAAATAGCTAGAGGTGGGTGTCTTGCTAATCTCTGTGAGACGGGATTTGATGTCAATTTAGCACAAGGACAACCTTGAAAAGTACAAATCAAGGCCACAATCCTCCAGACCTTTATGAACAAGCTTAAGGCCAATATAGATGAGGACCCTAAAATCTAGATACTCGGTTATGGGACTTAATAATCTACGTTAATTAAGTTGGTTGGTACCAGCAGGTAGAACCTTTAATTATTAAAACATTCCTTGATTCATCTAATTATCATAATGTGCTAAAGTTACGCACTTCTGTGATTTGTGGGAAAATAAACCAAGAAAGCTGACAGATTGCCACGTTTTGAAGGTTAAATTACTAGCCTGTGCTGTACTAGTTTTAATCATTGGAAAGTAATACCAATATACTGGGGCCAAGAAAACATAAATCACAAAGCACAAAAAAAGAGTGCTTAGAGATGTGAGAAACTTGCACTGAAACGCACTTCCCAGCATTTAAGGATCGCTACATGCCCTTGGCTTTCAAATTAGAAAATGCGAGTGTTTCCAGTAGCTGATGGAAAGCAGGAATTACTCTCTGATAAGATGAGAGCTCCTATGTAGGATTGTTGCAGTGCTCCTGGGATAAACACTGTTATGTTTGCATAGCTCAGTGCGAAATTCGTACACATGAATCCTTAGACTTCAAGGTGTGACTTCTACATCTCTTAGAGCCATGATACTAAGTTATATGATTTATTCATTATTCAGCTATATTATCTGCTGATTTTTCACTGACCTAGTATCTTGCTGACATAGTTCACTTGGAATGTGAGACAGTTTGGAGTTTCACCCTGGGAATAAAAGCAGCTTTATTCCAGCTTGTATGATATGGTATTGGTTGTGGGCTGCTCACATGCTGTGAGGGCTAAATCTGGGCAAATTGTTGTTTGCTATATGAACCTGCATTTGGATAGTTCAAAAAACTATCTTCATCTAAGGAAGTATGTAAGGGAGAAAACTACCCAAAGCTTATATTTATCACTTGAATAATTTTGATTTGCAGAATAGCTTCATGATAAATAGGTACACCTTTAGTTAAGATTATCGTTAAGTTATGGTTAAAATGAGATGACTTAAAATTCCCAGGGATGTGTCATTAATACTTTCTTTGTCAAAGGGCACTGGTCCATGATACAACCCCAGGCCTTGGCAGGAGCAGAATTCAGACCGTTAATAGTAGCAAATAATTGTCTGACTCTGCACCAAAATCCTCAAAGGAGTTATAGAAGACATACTCACCTGTCTCTGTCTTTCTGTATACTGATTTATGTTATTTTAGAAATATGTCAGAACATATTTGCTTGCAAAATGACAGGTTTTTTCCTGGGATAGACAGACTGCATTCAGGCATGGGTTCAAAAGTGAAGGTTTTTCCCTGAGACTCATGTTGAAACATTCAGATTCAAATACAAGAGTTGAGAGTTCAGGCACACTGACTGCCTGCCAGAGGAGAAAGACCAATGCTGATAAAAACTATGGAGGGCAGTTAGTTTTAGCAGGGCTATCAGCTGAAGAGGGAAAGCGCTAAGTAAACTTGGCAGACAATGAGAAAAGTAATAGCAACATTTATAACTCATGATTGGGAAGGGTGAAAATTTCCTCAAGGAAACAAAAACCTTCTGTATGCTGCTTTATGCACTCCAGGGAAATGGATGGCATTGGTGTGCCTTTCCTACAACCTCTGGGGTTGTCAATGAAAAGTATTTTAATGCCAGTACCCGGCATTCATAAGAATCATCTGGGAAACAGAAGGGAGTCAGGGACATAGCTGCTATCCTCTGGGGCTGTAGAAGTTGTTCAAGCAGGATAAAAGTTGCTTCAAAACTATCTGAAGAGAAAGACATCTTGTGTCCACCGCATCTTGTGGACCACTCTCTGTCTCCTTTGTGTTTTGAGGTTGCTTTTCATTCAGAGAGCCAGGTGAAAGCATGGCGCATGTGTGGCCAAACTCCAGAGCAGCCAAGCTGTAACCTGTGTGAGCATGACCTCAACTCATTTGACTTACACAGCTTGGAGAAACTCTAGAGTGGCTGTCAAAAGGAGCCTGCGTATGGTCTGTAGAGGTCATGGAGAGCACAGTTTGGCAGTTGCTCTTCTACCGTTCATTAGCTGAGTCATTCATGGCAGCAAGGACTGAAAACTACCTTTTTTTTTTTCCCCTAAAATGTGTTGTAGAATAATCTTGGTGATAAATTTGCTCTTTATTATGTAGAACCTGTGTTCTAACACTGTGATTTCATCTGCCATGGAGAAAAAAAGGGGGAAAAAACCATCCTTATGCTTTGGTGTTCCTAGGTAGAGGCAGGTTCAAGATGTGACCAATGGATCTGGTCACATCTCAAATATAGATATGGCCCCTTTTGGAAAGAAGAGACTCCCCATATGTATTGCAATATTGTGAACATAGAGAATTGTGAATGCAACTGTGTTTGTTTTAGATACCTTATACATGTTCATGTCTTTACATGAAATCCCATAGCAGGACATTTGAAGAACATCACCTGCATTTATTGTGGGCTGGCATCATGCAGAGTGAGTAGCTCTCCCTTGGTATGGGAGGCTGAAGGAAGTGCCTGTGTTCCAGAGATGATACTGCCTGCTTCAACAAGGCAAACACTAGGTTTGAAAATGCCAAGCATTTGCCCTGTTTCAGAATGCAGAGGTGTGTTTTTTTTCCATACGTTATCAGTGTTCTGCTGAGTTGTGCCATAACATGAAGACATAAGCTTCATTCATGTGTCTGCTTATACGCACTGGTGATCCTGCCTTGGGAAAGATACAGCGGCTCAATGAACCCTTACTGTCCATGACCTGTTACTAGAAAGTAATGCAAGTTTTCAACTACTAAGTACAGTTAATAGCTGTAAAAACAGCTGTAGAAAATAATTTGTGTTGCTAGAATTAAACATGTCACAGGGGAAATGTAAGCTGTTAATGAATATTCAATTTTTTTCCGTTTATCCTTATTGTATAAACATCACTGGGGCAAATTAACTCTTCCTGCTTAACTCAGTGCAATATCAGAAAGACAAATTTCCTTTTGTATTAATACAAGTATTCACACATTGCTATAAAGGGCAAAAAGGTGATAGCACAGGTAGCATGTAACGTCTGTTCTAATAGTATATGGTTTATGCTTCAAACTGCTAAGTTATCTTAGCAAGTCTTGATCCTAAGTGCCTCTGAGCTCTGGCTTTTACTCTGATGTTTGAAATTATACAAACTGGTGCTGGCTTTGCAGGATTTCCAAGTGAAGGTGGAGATAATGTGATTTAATTAGAAGGAAATTAATTCTATCTGTAGCTTTTGGTTCCAAATTCCAGTCTAGTTCTGAATGAAACCAGGAGTGGGAAGGGAGTCAGCTCCACTTTAACTCACACATCTTTTCTTCTGGCAAGCCCTTACTTTGCTGTGTACTTCTTCCCTTGCTGGCATATGCTAAATTTTAAATACTCCTTTTTTCTAGCTGTTTGATTAATTTTTATCTTGGCTTGCTTTTATAGTTGATTTTTTGTGCTAACAGATTTTTAAAGGAAATTTTTTTTTCCCGGGTGTACTTCCTGACAGAAAATCTGTTGTAAATATTTATCAGGAAAGTGTTATATTAGTAATTTTCTCAATAAATATTTATTAGGGCCTTAACACTACAAACCCCAGTAGAATTGTGATATTGACAACAGCCGAGAGAGAAACAGTGCCTGAAGAGCACTGAGTGCTGTAAGCACGTTGAGATGCAGCTGATCAGTGATAAATATCTTTGGGCAGGAGAGCTGAGCTTTCCTTACCTACCAGATCTGTCATATGCATGATGGCACAAGATTAGCTCCTGCGTTGGGGGCACAGAATTAAGAGACAAATCTCTTAAAATGGCAGTAGCCAAACCAGGGGAGCTGGGGGTTGACACCAGTTTTAAAGCACTTTAAAAAATACACTGCAGATTCTTCTCGTGGAAGTAGTCTTCTTGGTTTGATAGAGACATGAGAAGCCAGAAGAGTTTTTGTGATACAGCTAGGCAAGCGTGCCAGTACCCGCTTCATTCATGTCTGTGCATGTGGTTGTGCAAAATAATAATTTAAAAAAGAAGTCTGGAAGTGGTAAAAGCAAATAAAAGGTCATCCACAAGTTAATTGCTTGTAGTGCCTTACCTACAGATTTTCTGTGACATAGGCTGCTCTGTTGCTGTCTGAACTAGAGGCTAGAAAAATAAACGGTTATGAGCGAGTAGATATGATTGAGGTGTGTGGGGTCTCCGACGATAAATAATTTCAGCTCTTCTGTTCAGATACTGCAAGCAGCTTTGGATAACGTCACGATTTACTTGCCAGATTCATTGTGTGCTGTTCAGCAATCAAGACAGCAGTTAATAAATATTCGTATTGTTCAGACTCAAAACAAAGCTGAGGTCACGCGGGGCACTGTACCTGGGAGGAGATGCAGGCTGCTCTCTACGGGCTGCTGATTTCTTGGCTGTTTTAATGAAGTCTTACCCTGGCAGTCTTCAAAACCCTTGAAATGAGAGCAACAAGATGACTATCAGAGCAATAGGGATGTGTGTCTTGCACGTGCCCTCTGCCCCTTGTGCCGGCAGCAGAGAGCAATGTGCTGGCTCTGCTATACCCATAGCTCTGCTGTGCTTTACATGGAGAATACTATTCCTACTGAAATCACTCCCAGTCCTGAAGCAGTTAAAGGAAGAAGGTGAGATTAAAAAGTTAGTAATTTGGACCAGTAAGTAAACAATTTAGTTTTTTCTTTCCAACCACACAGCCCACAGATGAGATAAGAAATACAGCCAAGGTAGCACCACTAAGCCTTCCAGGCTGAACTGTCCAAGCCTGTGCTCAGGGTAGACAGGGCAGAGGGGAATAAGTGATAAAGACCCCTCCTGCACTGCAAGTTGTTTACACCATTTCAGAAGGGTGCAAGTGGCCCTGTCTCCAGGGATGTAGGGACAGAAGCACTGGGTGTCGTGCGTAATGCCTCTGTGCCTGGTGGGGTGGCCTGGCAAGGTGCATGAACACTGCTGGCCAAGAGGACAGACCATGGCACATCGCAGCTCTAGATAGAAGAAAGTGTCTCTCCCTGATCTTTCAAATTAGCTGTCTTGTGGCTGACTTAGGTCTTATTTCAGGAGCCTCTCCATATTCAGCAGAGGATTAAACCCAAGCTTAAGTGGCTCTGCTGAACAGGGATAAAGTTAAGCTCAGGACCTTCCTCATATTTATTAACACAGTAGTCAGAAGTCTGGCTATCATGAATAGTGTATTTAAGAATGGTGAAGCCCCAGCGAGTGGCCAGCCTATTGCTCGTCACGCTTGCATTTTGGTGGGACCATCTGGGCAACACTCATGGCGAGTCCCTCTGCTTGCCCTCAACCCCAGACCTGGTGTCCGTGGGACAACGACATTTGCTTCCTCTCAGTTTTAACAGCATCTCATCTGCCTCCTGGTTCTCAGTGTTCAGAGAGTCTGGTGGAAACCTTTGGATTTGGCATTTCTTACCAAGGCCACTCCTTTTGTTAAATTCAGCTCCCAATCTGCTCAATGAGCTTCTCTGAAAATCTAGCCTGGATGAGGAAACATGCATCTGACATCTGGTTTTTCATTTCACGCTGGTCCAGAAATGAAATGTGGATCATTTTAGCCCACTGTCCTGCCTAATTCACCTCCTAATGAAATCAACAACCTCCAACTTGTTTGAGAACTTCAGGAAAGGGATGGTTTCATTCCCAGTGATCCATGCTGGAGTGATGTCTGCACTGGACAGACAGCTTTGGTGCTTGTCACACCTAAAAATGCAATGTCAGTGGATGTTCTTCTCTGCTTGGTCCCTTCCTTTTATCTGCATGCAGCATTTGTTTCCACTTACATCTAGAGAGACTTGGAAAGTGATCTGATGGACTAGAAGAGGCTACTTAGGAGGAAATGAAAAAAACTCCGTGCAGTACTCTGTTACTTCCTCAAGTTTTTTGTGACTAGTACTAAGCTATTATGATACAGGATTTTTGAGATGCCATGGAGGGAAAAAAAAAAGGGGGGGGCTTTGTGTAGCACTAATTTTTTCACCCTGGGGTTTTGGATTTCTGTTTGTGGGACTGACATGATGCTCTCCCACCGTTGCCCACCAGCAGCATGGAGCCCTGGCACAGGCGGAGGCTGGCTCCTTACACCTCACCTCGCAGGAGCTCCAGTCTGGTCTGTATCAAAACTCCTGTATGCTCACAGAGAAACAAACGGGGATTCTTTCTTAATTTCTCATTGGAAATGAAGAACAGGCATAAATCTCAGTAAGAAATACCACTGCTTTTTATTTTCCTCCATTCTTTCTGCTTTAGAAATAAAATGTGGTTGTCGGGTCCTGACAGTGGGGCTAGTCTGAACATGCTGCTGCTGGGGATCCAATAAATTCTGCTATTAGAGCTTTTTTATTTTTAAAAAATGAACGATATTTTGTGTCTTTCCTGTGCAAAAGTCTCCCTCTCCCTTTCTTGCTCTCTCTCTCTCTTTTTTTTTTTTTTTTTTTTTTTTTTTTTTAAGACCATGCAGGAAATGTTTTGGAAAGGAGAGTCAAGAGACTTAAGTCTGGAATTTTTATGTACACCAGAAACTTAAATGTGTGGTTCAAGCTGATAAACTTACCACACCTCTTTCTGTTTTCTTTATAGACTTATTACAAGTATGTGGCTTGGGACCTAGATTTATGGCGTGAACAAAAGAAATATAGACCATAGAGACATGAAAAGATAAATCTCAGAAGGAGACATAAAAGGGTTTGTTCAACTTTTAAACTGTTTCTTAATGAAACAAAATAACAAAAAAAAGATCAGAACACTCATTTTTTAAAATGTTCATGTTTAAAGAAGCTGTTGAACAGTAGTGATGCCATGTATAAAATATCACCTCTATTGTTAATTTAGATGAGAACCACCACTTGCATCTGTCCGTGAAAGATGTACTTCCTTTATGGCTGCTCTTTGAATCTCTTTCAAAGAGTTGCTCTTTGATTGCAAGCACCAGAATGAATCCTGCTTTTCTGGCAGCAATTTCATCCATGTCAGACAGAGAAGAAATCTAACTTTCCTACTCAGTTTATATTGTATGACCAAGAATTGCACAAGCCCTCCTATTGCAGTAGGAGCTCATGTTTAAATTATTATCGACCAGTACTCCATTAATACCTAAATACAATTTAGTTTGAAAAGGAGAGTGTGTTCATTTGGTCCACCTAATTGTCTGATAGTTGAATTGAAACCTCAAAAATTTTTCATGTCAACATCATATGTCACTAAAAATGTATGAGGATAATTTTGTGAAGTAAGTGCGTTGCTACTGTGTTCACAAATAACTGGATTGTGTCCTAAATCCACTTCTAGATTTTTAAGGAGGGTGTGTTAGCCTAGAGTGGAGCTTTTTTGCCTTTAGGAAAGGGGATTTTAGGAAGCAAAACTTCATATAAGGCATAGACTGAAGCCAACATTTTTGAAAAACTGTGTGCTCTAAGTCTATGTAATTCAGTCTTCTAGTTGTCCAGATAAATAAATGAGGATTTACTTTCCACTGGGAAACTAGAATCATCCAAGATGGGGAACTTAATTGTAAGCTTAGTCTGTCCACATATCACTGGTAAGTGAGAGTTACTGACCTTTAATGGTTACTTGGTATGCCCTGTGGAGGGAATTCTTGAGTCTTATAACCACAAGTAGCCACACCGTGGTACTGCCACTGTGGCTGTTCTTAGCAGGCGCCTTTCACAACGGCTAAGTAGATATTTCAAGGCCAAAATGACTATAGAGACAGGCCTACCCATTCAACCCCATCAGGATGCCTCTCAGAAAAATAAATTATGAACTTAATGAAAAGAAATAGGAACAGGTGGGGAATTTATGCTGCTCCTACCCAAGCTGTCATTTCCCTGTGGCTAAATAAGATATTTGCTCCTAACCCTTTTAAGAACACTAAATTAACTTAAAAAGAACATCAGGTCTGAATCCAAATGTGAACAGACTATTTCCTGAGATTGCTGTGAAGAATTACGTAATTCTCAAATTTGACCTCTAGTCAGTGCAAACCTTCAAGAGCAGCCTCATCTTTATGGGGATTTACTACAAGCTTTAAAGCATCTATAGCTCTGTGGTTTTGTCATGAGCACATAGTGAATGTGTCTAAACATAGCTACTGTGAGTGTCTGGAAGTTTCCAGCTAAGACAGAAGCAGCTAATTGAATACAGCACCAGCAGGCATAATAAATGTGGATTGATTTTAATGTTATGTGGAAGATTTAATATTTACATGACTAGATTACTATTAATTACATTGCTTATTCTAAAAATGCAAAAGATAAACAATTACTAAAATTTATATGTTAATTTGGCTCAAATGAAGTGATTAAAAGTAGAAGGAAAAAATAAAGCATTACCCAATTCTTTTACTCACTTTTCTTTTTTTTGATAAACAAGATCTTTCTGTGATACAACTGCTGTTCGACTAAAAAGAAACATTGATAATTATAATGTATTATAAGCCAACTAAGTATTTTCCATTTGAACAATGATTTTCACTTAGCACGTTAATGTTGACAGAAAAATACCAAAGGCACCCTTGTGACTTTACTAGCATGTCATAACAAAACGAAGGCTTAACCTGTTTCTGAAGGATTGACTTTCAAGCAGGAAACTGGGCTATTTTGGAAACTTAGCTAATGACACTGTTATTTTTTCTCCTGAGTGATAAGGTTGATGGATACATACCACTTGTATTTTGCCTAATCCTTTTTCTCCCATGCTCAGGACTATCACTTACACCATAGTGTTGATCAGTCAATGTATATTAGTATCTAGCTCTACTGACAAATGCTCTTGCTCCATCATTTGCAGCTGTAAATTTATTTAGACAGAATTGTCTGACACATGGAATCTTTTTTCCTTCAGAGAACTGTAAAGACTAAAATTTTCAGCAGGTACTAGGAGAATGTGTTGAATTCACTGCATAGTGAAATCCCAGGGGCACCAAGTGCCTGTGTGCCCCAGGAGTCCTGAAAAACCCTGCCAAAGGCTAATTAGGATCTTCCTTATGCTCCGGAATAATGTCACAGTACATCTCAAGTGATACAGTAAGTTTTTATAAAATGTGGAGATGTAAAGAGCAATAAATATACAGACTTTTGAGATTTAGAAGGGGCACCAGAAACAGTGGCTATGACAAGTGTTCAAACAATTATTTTCCCCAAGCTGATCATTTCCAAGCTATCCCCCCAAAATAAATTCTTCCAGTGAGCAGACAGTAAAGGATATTATTGGATTACAGAGCTCTGCAATATCAGTGCTTGGCTTCCTTATAGAATTTAAAATGTATTTTGACTGATGGGGAAGAGTTTCCAGTTGAAGAGAAGAGGTGCTCAATAAAAACATGATTTTACCATCGCCCGACACTTCTGCAAGGTCACAAGGGCAGATAAACAACTTCCTGCAGCTGTGGCTACATCTGGCACACGACTGAAGCAGAGAGCGTGCTTCGCAAAGATAAACATATCAGGTTGTATCTCCATAGTCTCCTACACTTCTGGATAAAGCTTGGGGAACTGAACTTGGCCCTGCAGTGGCAGGGGTAATTAATACCTGAAACAGCTTTAGCGCTAATGAATCAAAGCAGCCCTGCAGTGAGTTTAAAACACCCCGCTCCAATAAAGTATGGTGACTGTGGGTAGCTTGGTGCCGCTGTGCTGCCCCTGAAGCCCCCAGTGGTATTTCTCACATGGAGACTATGGCTGCCATCAATCTGCCGGTGAGATGCTTCAGGGGCAGCCTGTTCCTGGGTACATGCACTGGGGATTGTATTCCTTGTGGCCTGGGGTTAGAGGCTGCCTCTGTGTTCCTAAGACACATTTTTAGAAGACAATGCCTCTTCAAATAGCTTTGATTCAGCAGACTAGGTTGGTGGGTATTTCTGGTGTATTGTCACTCAAGTGGTTGGGTTTTTTCCTCAAATGAAGGCAGTCATGGTGCTTTTGGGTGTAAGGTGGTATGGGTTTTGTTTGCTAACTGAACAACCTGAAATCAATAAATGATTTTCAACTGACCCCAGGTTGAAAGTTTTTGGCATATGCAATGAGACAAGCCAAGTTAGCGTTAACCTGAATGGTAATACCAAAAAGGAATTAATTGCATTTTGCATCATTTTTGTATTTGGGCAGTAGAATAACATTGCACAGCTGGAGAGGCATTTCCGTTGTAGCCCCTTGGGTGAATTGTATGTGGTTGCCTCTGCAGGTTTCTGGAGGGAGATCCAGTCCTGAAGAGGTGCCTTCCTCTCTCCCTGGACTATCCCAGGAACCTGGTTGCCCCCAGAGGGCAATTCAGACCCTCCTGTGAAGCTGGAGAGGAGCCGACCACCCACTTCTCTGCTGAGGCTGGGCACCCTGCGGAGTAAGGAAGCGCATCTGAAAGGGAAGGGAAGACAGTGCTCAGCAGCTGGATTATCTTATGTATTATTATTTTGGATATTGGTTCAATGGGAACTGTATTGGTACAATCAGAGCACTTGGCCACAACTGAGAGCCGCAACCATCTGAGCTTGGAGGAGCACCTGAAAATTGCCCCACAAGCTCTGTGCAAGAAGTCCCTGGAGAACCTGTGTCCCAGACAAACTATCCCGGACAAGTCAACCCACAGCACACCACGGAGGGTAGCCCTCAGTGGATGCAACATGGTGGAGGTGCTCGGCAGACACAGAGCTCCCAAGGCAGCCTTTGGCCACCCTCTGTTCCATGGACTGCTCAGACAGCAGCTGGTGATGAAAGGATGATGTTTATACCTCTTGTACTCGCCACATCCCCATCACAAGGAGCTTTGCCCATCCAGAGGAGAAGCAAAATTCCTTCTCCGCCCTTAGCTTGGCAGTTTGCCCTGAGGAATAGCTGTTTGGCTCTGTAGCTGTTTCCTTGCTTGCTTGTGTGTTGGGAAATTGCTGGCCCTGTTACCTATAGATGCTCTTGATATCTTCCATGAGAAAACTAAAGTTGCTAGGACCTTGGCCCTGAAGTTATTGTATCTGAAGAAAATAGATTTCAGCTGAGTTTAATTCAGTTTAGCAAACAAACAAACAAGATTCATGAGTTATAAACCATATTTTTTCTTTGCAAAAGCCCCAGTTCTGTAACAAGCCATGTCAGTTAAGTATTTGTCCACGCTTTGACACATCACAGGGAGAACTGTAGGAGCTGACAATATACAAGGCATGTGATGTTGTGTTTCTACCCTGCTTCCTCGCAGACACCTCTTGGACATGACAAGGGAGTATCATTTTTACATGACGGTGTTTCTACCAAACTGCTGATAGAGCCCTTCACAAGATCACAGGAGGGTCCATATCATCTGATTAGCATTTAGAGAAGCTCGTCGGCCAGGAGGGAACTGCAGGAGACCAGAGACTGCCACCCTTGAGGGCTGAGAGAGGAAAGACTCAATCAGTGGTTGATAAGGCTTAGCAATGATAAATCACAAACAAAACTCCAGGCTTAGGAATTCACAGCACAATCTGTCATGAGTTTCCTTCCCTTCCCTCCCTCCCCAATATCTGATGAGAATTTGCCTTTTAAAATGGTCTCTGGCAGTACAAGAAACCAAGTCAGTGAGAACTGCTGAGCTGCGCCTGGCTTTTGTTATTTTTCTTAGTATTCTTTTTTTTTTTATATATCTATATCTTTGTGTGTACGTGTGTCTCTAAGTATATTTATGCAAATTTGGCTGCTAGTACGTGACAGCAGGGGGAATTTTAAAGTTCAAGGACTTTTTTGTAATGCTAAAATGCAAAAATCTCATGTGAAAAACACTTGGTACCAGCCTATCAGCACTTTAAAAGAGGGAGATTTGAAACCCGCCTAGGTGTCCCAGGTCCCTGCTGAAGCAGACTGTAAAACCCTTTAAAAAATCATTTTAGAACTGACTTCAAATAAAAAGATCTTCTTACATAAGGTACTTCTGCTGGGGAGAGCACTCTCCGCATCAGTTTTCCCACCAATTCTGAGCAGCTGTAACACCTTAGCCTGCTAGGTGCATGCGTATACAGTATGTAGGTATGATGGTGCAGGCCAGTGCATGGGCTGGAGGTGCACCTTCCCACGCTGTGGCTGTGGAGGAGAAGGAGTACTGCATGTGTACAGTGTAGTGGGACAACATGTTTACTGAATGAACATCTCAGCACTCAGCTGCTGTGGATTACGATGTTGTTATAGGTCTGCCTAGGACTCTTCTGCTTTGTCCCCTCTTCCCCTTGTTAATGAGTTAGTGGATGCAAAAGGAAGAGGCAGAGATCTTTAGGTCTCCCTTTGCCTAAGTATGGTATATGTAGCACCTAGCAGAGTGTTTCCACTGATGCCACTTATAGTTGCATGTTTACATTCTCTCTCTCGCTTTTAGGATACAGGAAGCAGCAGTCGAAAGAGGATGTTCCATCTCTGTCTCTGGTCACAGGAGCAGCCCCATGGACTGAATCCCTCACCAGCACCTTTTCCACGCTGCTCCTTTCATGAAGGCTGGAGGCAGACAAGTGCTATTACCCATCTTTCATATGAACCAGTTCCCTTCATCTCTTCAGTGAGCAAAGGTTGCTCAAATGGCATGCCTTGCAGCTACATGCCTGCTGCCCCTTGCTTCTCAGGCATGCATACATGTGGGCTCAGAAAGTGGGTTCAATTAATCCACATCTACCCAGTTAAGAAGCTAAAAACAAGGAAGAAACAAGACTGTTAGAATGGACCACGTATGGAGGAAAAAATACGGATTTGAGGGGGAACAATGGCCAAAAAATGTCCACAGACCACAAAAAAGCAGGAAAGAAGAAATGAAGGCATTTGGAGAAAAATGCACCATCCTAATCATACAGAAATTGCAGATATGCTGCTGCCTAGTTTGAGAGATGGATGGTAGGAACTGCATTGAGCCTCTCACAGAGCTGAGCTTTAAAAATACATTAAACCATTGGCTAATGTGCTTGTGATGAAACCAGTGGGTTTTAACCACTGTTCCACTACGGGGATATGTTCCACTACGGGGATATTCTGGGACAGTGTTGCACTGGTTTGCTGTAGCAGCTGATAGTCTGAACTAAAGAATGTATAAATGTTCTTTCCAAACTGATGAGAGAGAAAAAACTGTGACAAGAAGGGAACACTGAGGATCTATTTTAAATTTTTACCTTGGTAAAAATCACGTATTGCATGATTGTGATAGCCTGCTTTCTACATCTGTAACAATGTTTGCCGTGTAAGAGCAGCAGGATTCCTCCAAGGGATGCCTGAGCATGCAGAAATGCTGACTCTAGCCTGATGCTGGGGCTAACAATGTGCACTGCTTACTCTTATTAGACAATCACATGTACCCTGGGGTGTCTTCTGGCATTTGATTAAGCTCCCTGGGATTCCAGCTTTGTAGACTGGCCATTGTAAATGCAGAGGCAGAAGAAAGATGCGATCGCCTCTGCTCCAAGGGTGGTACAACCACCTCTCCCAGCAGGAAGCGTTCAGATGCCCTTGATGACAATGGGCAAACAGACCAGTGTTTTTGTTTATTTTCTCATAAAGTGCTGATGAACAAATGAGGCAGAGGCATTAAGAAGCTCATGCTGTGAGGAGAGATTTGTGTTTATCAGCTGCTTCTTGGCAGGGTAAATTTTACATACAGTGAGAATATAAAGTGATCCCTCCCTGAGGGGAGAGACTCTAGAGTTTTATTTCATAAATAAAAGGGGAAGAGTGCTTTCTTTAGAGATTTGCTCTTTTCTTAAGTCAAGTTTGAATAATACCATTTATTTTGTCTGACCTTCTTTGGTGTAACATGATCACAAAATGCATCACAGCTAGCTTGGCTATAGTTGAGGGGCAGTAGAGGATGAGAGGAAACATCTATGGGTAAAGTACAGACTGGGAAATACTGGGGAAGATCTCTGACTGACAGACTAGACTCTGCTATTAAACTTTGATGGTCTAAGCCCTACAATGAAAGGTGCTGTTCAAAACTTGAGCTGGTATCTGCTTGCACTGAAGTCGTCACAAATGGCTCAAAATAGTATGTACAGAACCTTGCCCAGAAAAAAGAGGCAATAATGACCGCAAGTGATCACACGGATCACATGCAGAGCTCCATCCCGCCGAGTGGGGAGAGCTGAAGACACTGAACCTCACAGATAGCACACACAAGTCTTCTTTTTCCTGGTACCCTTACCTAGGCCGTTTTTATGTATTTCAGCAGAGAACTCATAGTACATGGCAGATTTGGAAAACATTTTGGAATTTACATTGTGAAGCAAAGTGAGATCTTCCCTGCGAAGCATCTAGAGTCCAGTGACAATGTCCACATGATCTCTTGTAAAAAGGTGATGCCATATGGCAGGAAGCCATTTATCTGGCTTCATTGCTGTAGGGAGTGAAAATTGACAGGACAATGCTATCTGCAGGGCTCATGGTGCTGGGTCAAATCCTGCTTACCTTACTTATGTAAATAGTTCCCCGCATCTCAATAGCTCTGTGTTGTTACAAACTGTCCTGATTTGCACTTTGCAAACTAAGAGCAGAAATTGCTTCCAAATCTTCCAAATAGAGCTTTTCCCTCCAACAGAAAAAACTTTGTCCTGCCCAACCGAGTCATCTGCAGTACTGCAGAAACCCAGTAGCATTTCACAGAGAGTTTTCTTTTGAAGTTTGATTGTGTAAGACAGGAGGAAAACCTTCCCTTCCAAGCATAATCCTGTAGTGTAAAATCAGCTTTATATTTTTTTATTTTGACATTGAAACCATTCTTTTTAATGCATATGTATAAGCTCTTAGGGATTTAGGTCTTCATTGCTTGATGATTTGCCTAGTATTTCTCACAGTCCTCTATAAAAAGGAACTGTTTTTAAGAAACTCTCCAGTTTTGGGTTGGCAGTCTGTGCTTAACCCACGACACTATTGCTTTAGCAAAATGGAGAGGGAAGCTGGGGTGGGCAGGGGGAATTTACACAAAATGTTCAAGAGTGGTTTTATAGACTTGGTGGACTCCATAACCAGGAACTGAAGCCTCTTGAATTACTGCCATGTCTTTCTCTCAGATCTGTCTGAAATGACTTAGAGCTGGTGCAGGTCAGGTCTGGGCTTGGGGAAGAGCCGTCCTGTGTTACACCTAGGGAGATCCTGCCATGCTGCACCTGCCTTTAGAAAACAGAAGATGTGCCTTAGTGAAGAAGCACTAAAAACAATAAAGGAGGGTGCAACGGTTAGGAAATTATCCTTGAGCACAGGCTGTGCATGTGCAATAACCTTTTCTGCGGCACTCTTCCCACACAGCTGCGGGCAAGCCCCCAGGACTGCAGTCCATAAAGGACAAGGGACCCTATGACTTGATGGGATTGCCAGCCCCAATGCCCAGGTGTGAGTTGCCCAGCCACCCCTGGGCACCCCAGCTTTTGCCACTGCATTGCCACCGGTGCCCATGCCACTCCTGCTGCAAGTGGCTGGAAGGGTCCCAATCCTGACAGTGC